>NW_028161169.1:5000-18951 GCF_964263955.1 Coregonus lavaretus
AACGGTTAGAACACAGAGCTTAGCAACGGTTAGAACACAGAGCTTAGCAATGGTTAGAACACAGAGCTTAGCAATGGTTAGAACACAGAGCTTAGCAACTGTTAGAACAGGAGAAACATGGGCTGTTTTCATCTAGGCCAATAATAAAAAACTGTGTTGGAACTACTTCATAACCGTTGAATATTGCTGAGTTTGATGAGAAAACGTTTCCTCTTGAAGCTGAGCTTGCGGACTTTCGACCAGTTAAAAGCATTGATCTTAGTGTGTCCCTATAGGAGAGAGTTTAGACCAGTTAAAAGCATTGATCTTAGTGAGTCCCTATAGGAGAGAGTTTAGACCAGTTAAAAGCATTGATCTTAGTGAGTCCCTATAGGAGAGAGTTTAGACCAGTTAAAAGCATTGATCTTAGTGAGTCCCTATAGGAGAGAGTTTAGACCAGTTAAAAGCATTGATCTTAGTGAGTCCCTATAGGAGAGAGTTTAGACCAGTTAAAAGCATTGATCTTAGTGAGTCCCTATAGGAGAGAGTTTAGACCAGTTAAAAGCATTGATCTTAGTGAGTCCCTATAGGAGAGAGTTTAGACCAGTTAAAAGCATTGATCTTAGTGAGTCCCTATAGGAGAGAGTTTAGACCAGTTAAAAGCATTGATCTTAGTGAGTCCCTATAGGAGAGAGTTTAGACCAGTTAAAAGCATTGATCTTAATGAGTCCCTATAGGAGAGAGTTTAGACCAGTTAAAAGCATTGATCTTAATGAGTCCCTATAGGAGAGAGGAGTTTCAGTTGGTTGGACAACATTCATACATACAGGACATAAGATTCTCTATCACAGAGAACACTTCCCAGACAGTCATCTACATGTTTAACCTAATTTCTCCACTTCTACTCTTAACATATACATATCTATCTATCTATCTATCTATCTATCTATCTATCTATCTATCTATCTATCTATCTATCTATCTATCACACACACTCGGTCAACTCCTGGATCCTGGAGTGAATCGCTACCTACATTATTCAGCATCTTTAAGAAATTTATTCAGCATCTTTAAGCCAATTATTCATCGTTAAGCTGCAGCCCCAAACTAAATCACCCAAGTGGTTCCTGAATGAGACATTCTGCAGAATGGAAGCTTATTATTCAACTAAAGCTCCCAGAAACTGCGGGATCACCTGATAGGTGAGAAGCCACCTGATAGGTGAGAAGCCACCTGATAGGTGAGAAGCCACCTGATAGGTGAGAAGCCAAACAGTCGAGTCCAGGCATTGCAGAGTAGATCTCATTAGAATCTAGTTCTTGCTGTGTCCTCCTGTATAACAACACGAGGTTCTTGCTGTGTCCTCCTGTATAACAACACTAGGTTCTTGCTGTGTCCTCCTGTATAACACCACTAGGTTCTTGCTGCGTCCTCCTGTATAACACCACTAGGTTCTTGCTGTGTCCTCCTGTATAACAACACTAGGTTCTTGCTGTGTCCTCCTGTATAACACCACTAGGTTCTTGCTGTGTCCTCCTGTATAACACCACTAGGTTCTTGCTGTGTCCTCCTGTATAACACCACTAGGTTCTTGCTGTGTCCTCCTGTATAACACCACTAGGTTCTTGCTGTGTCCTCCTGTATAACAACATTAGGTTCTTGCTGTGTCCTCCTGTATAACACCACTAGGTTCTTGCTGTGTCCTCCTGTATAACACCACTAGGTTCTTGCTGTGTCCTCCTGTATAACACCACTAGGTTCTTGCTGTGTCCTCCTGTATAACAACACTAGGTTCTTGCTGTGTCCTCCTGTATAACACCACTAGGTTCTTGCTGTGTCCTCCTGTATAACAACACTAGGTTCTTGCTGTGTCCTCCTGTATAACAACACTAGGTTCTTGCTGTGTCCTCCTGTATAACACCACTAGGTTCTTGCTGTGTCCTCCTGTATAACACCACTAGGTTCTTGCTGTGTCCTCCTGTATAACAACACTAGGATCTTGCTGTGTCCTCCTGTATAACAACACTAGGTTCTTGCTGTGTCCTCCTGTATAACAACACTAGGTTCTTGCTGTGTCCTCCTGTATAACAACACGAGGTTCTTGCTGTGTCCTCCTGTATAACAACACTAGGTTCTTGCTGTGTCCTCCTGTATAACACCACTAGGTTATTGCTGTGTCCTCCTGTATAACACCACTAGGTTCTTGCTGTGTCCTCCTGTATAACAACACTAGGTTCTTCCTGTGTCCTCCTGTATAACAACACTAGGTTCTTGCTGTGTCCTCCTGTATAACACCACTAGGTTATTGCTGTGTCCTCCTGTATAACACCACTAGGTTCTTGCTGTGTCCTCCTGTATAACAACACTAGGTTCTTCCTGTGTCCTCCTGTATAACAACACTAGGTTCTTGCTGTGTCCTCCTGTATAACAACACTAGGTTATTGCTGTGTCCTCCTGTATAACACCACTAGGTTATTGCTGTGTCCTCCTGTATAACAACACTAGGTTATTGCTGTGTCCTCCTGTATAACACCACTAGGTTCTTGCTGTGTCCTCCTGTATAACACCACTAGGTTATTGCTGTGTCCTCCTGTATAACACCACTAGGTTATTGCTGTGTCCTCCTGTATAACAACACTAGGTTATTGCTGTGTCCTCCTGTATAACACCACTAGGTTCTTGCTGTGTCCTCCTGTATAACACCACTAGGTTCTTGCTGTGTCCTCCTGTATAACACCACTAGGTTATAACCATGTAACCTACTGTTATCATTCCAAAGTGTTGTAATATACTATGGGTGATAGTGGGCCCAGGGACTATAACCATGTAACCTGCTGTTATCATTCCAAAGTGTTGTAATATCCTATGGGTGATAGTGGGCCCAGGGCCTATAACCATGTAACCTACTGTTATCATTCCAAAGTGTTGTAATATCCTATGGGTGATAGTGGGCCCAGGGCCTATAACCATGTAACCTGCTGTTATCATTCCAAAGTGTTGTAATATCCTATGGGTGATAGTGGGCCCAGGGCCTATAACCATGTAACCTGCTGTTATCATTCCAAAGTGTTGTAATATCCTATGGGTGATAGTGGGCCCAGGGCCTATAACCATGTAACCTGCTGTTATCATTCCAAAGTGTTGTAATATCCTATGGGTGATAGTGGGCCCAGGGCCTATAACCATGTAACCTACTGTTATCATTCCAAAGTGTTGTAATATCCTATGGGTGATAGTGGGCCCAGGGCCTATAACCATGTAACCTGCTGTTATCATTCCAAAGTGTTGTAATATCCTATGGGTGATAGTGGGCCCAGGGCCTATAACCATGTAACCTGCTGTTATCATTCCAAAGTGTTGTAATATCCTATGGGTGATAGTGGGCCCAGGGCCTATAACCATGTAACCTGCTGTTATCATTCCAAAGTGTTGTAATATACTATGGGTGATAGTGGGCCCAGGGCCTATAACCATGTAACCTGCTGTTATCATTCCAAAGTGTTGTAATATCCTATGGGTGATAGTGGGCCCAGGGCCTATAACCATGTAACCTGCTGTTATCATTCCAAAGTGTTGTAATATCCTATGGGTGATAGTGGGCCCAGGGCCTATAACCATGTAACCTGCTGTTATCATTCCAAAGTGTTGTAATATACTATGGGTGATAGTGGGCCCAGGGCCTATAACCATGTAACCTGCTGTTATCATTCCAAAGTGTTGTAATATCCTATGGGTGATAGTGGGCCCAGGGCCTATAACCATGTAACCTGCTGTTATCATTCCAAAGTGTTGTAATATCCTATGGGTGATAGTGGGCCCAGGGCCTATAACCATGTAACCTGCTGTTATCATTCCAAAGTGTTGTAATATACTATGGGTGATAGTGGGCCCAGGGCCTATAACCATGTAACCTGCTGTTATCATTCCAAAGTGTTGTAATATCCTATGGGTGATAGTGGGCCCAGGGCCTATAACCATGTAACCTGCTGTTATCATTCCAAAGTGTTGTAATATCCTATGGGTGATAGTGGGCCCAGGGCCTATAACCATGTAACCTACTGTTATCATTCCAAAGTGTTGTAATATACTATGGGTGATAGTGGGCCCAGGGCCTATAACCATGTAACCTGCTGTTATGGAGGAAAATAAAATAACCATCTATTGTGTTGTTGACTTTATGTTTTTTACCCCATATGTAACTCTGTTGTTGTTGTTTTTAAATCGCACTGCTTTGCTTTATCTTGGCCAGGTCGCAGTTGTAAATGAGAACTTGTTCTCAACTGGCTTACCTGGTTAAATAAAGGTTAAATAAAAAAATTAAATTAAATAAATAACCGTTTAAAAATAGATATGTACACTATACAGTGAGGGAAAAAAGTATTTGATCCCCTGCTGATTTTGTACTTTTGCCCACTGACAAAGACATGATCAGTCTATAATTTAAATGGTAGGTTTCTTTGAACAGTGAGAGACAGAATAACAACAAAAATCCAGAAAAATGCATATATATATATATACAGTGGGGAAAAAAAGTATTTAGTCAGCCACCAATTGTGCAAGTTCTCCCACTTAAAAAGATGAGAGAGGCCTGTAATTTTCATCATAGGTACACGTCAACTATGACAGACAAAATGAGGAAAAAAAATCCAGAAAATCACATTGTAGGATTTTTAATGAATTTATTTGCAAATTATGGTGGAAAATAAGTATTTGGTCAATAACAAAAGTTTCTCAATACTTTGTTATATACCCTTTGTTGGCAATGACACAGGTCAAACGTTTTCTGTAAGTCTTCACAAGGTTTTCATACACTGTTGCTGGTATTTTGGCCCATTCCTCCATGCAGATCTCCTCTAGAGCAGTGATGTTTTGGGGCTGTCGCTGGGCAACACGGACTTTCAACTCCCTCCAAAGATTTTCTATGGGGTTGAGATCTGGAGACTGGCTAGGCCACTCCAGTACCTTGAAATGCTTCTTACGAAGCCACTCCTTCGTTGCCCGGGCGGTGTGTTTGGGATCATTGTCATGCTGAAAGACCCAGCCACGTTTCATCTTCACTGCCCTTGCTGATGGAAGGAGGTTTTCACTCAAAATCTCACGATACATGGCCCCATTCATTCTTTCCTTTACACGGATCAGTCGTCCTGGTCCCTTTGCAGAAAAACAGCCCCAAAGCATGATGTTTCCACCCCCATGCTTCACAGTAGGTATGGTGTTCTTTGGATGCAACTCAGCATTCATTGTCCTCCAAACACGACGAGTTGAGTTTTTACCAAAAAGTTATATTTTGGTTTTATCTGACCATATGACATTCTCCCAATCCTCTTCTGGATCATCCAAATACACTCTAGCAAACTTCAGACGGGCCTGGACATGTACTGGCTTAAGCAGGGGGACACGTCTGTCACTGCAGGATTTGAGTCCCTGGCGGCGTAGTGTGTTACTGATGGTAGGCTTTGTTACTTTGGTCCCAGCTCTCTGCAGGTCATTCACTAGGTCCCCCCGTGTGGTTCTGGGATGTTTGCTCACCGTTCTTGTGATCATTTTGACCCCACGGGGTGAGATCTTGCGTGGAGCCCCAGATCGAGGGAGATTATCAGTGGTCTTGTATGTCTTCCATTTCCTAATAATTGCTCCCACAGTTGATTTCTTCAAACCAAGCTGCTTACCTATTGCAGATTCAGTCTTCCCAGCCTGGTGCAGGTCTACAATTTTGTTTCTGGTGTCCTTTGACAGCTCTTTGGTCTTGGCCATAGTGGAGTTTGGAGTGTGACTGTTTGAGGTTGTGAACAGGTGTCTTTTATACTGATAACAAGTTCAAACAGGTGCCATTAATACAGGTAACGAGTGGAGGACAGAGGAGCCTCTTAAAGAAGAAGTTACAGGTCTGTGAGAGCCAGAAATCTTGCTTGTTTGTAGGTGACCAAATACTTATTTTCCACCATAATTTGCAAATAAATTCATTAAAAATCCTAGAATGTGATTTTCTGGAAAAAAATTTCTCAATTTGTCTGTCATAGTTGACGTGTACCTATGATGAAAATTACAGGCCTCTCTCATCTTGTTAAGTGGGAGAACATGCACAATTGGTGGCTGACTAAATACTTTTTTCCCCCACTGTATATATAACCCTGAGGTCTCCTAATGACAGCGTTATTCCCATGTCCCTGGTGGTTAAATATCTGGTGGATATATATATATATAACCCTGAGGTCTCCTAACGACAGCGTTACTCCCATGTCCCTGGTGGTTAAATATCTGGTGCATATATATATAACCCTGAGGTATCCTCACGACAGCGTTACTCCCATGTCCCTGGTGGTTAAATATCTGGTGGATATATATATAACCCTGAGGTATCCTCACGACAGCGTTACTCCCATGTCCCTGGTGGTTAAATATCTGGTGCATATATATATAACCCTGAGGTACCTGAAACACCAGCACCCCGATATGGGACACAGCCAGACTGAGCTGGATCCCCTCTCGGTCCTTAGCAGGGTGCAGTCTTACTCCGTACATCTCCAACCGCAGGGCGATCTCCAACAGCTGATAGTCTGATTCCGCCGGCGTCTGGCCTCTGGGGACACACAGGACACATACCAACGCTTTACAAGTTTAACGTTACGTTTGACTATTTCCAGTGTTTCATCTGTAGAATTGTCATCAAAAGATGTTGGCTAATTCGGTGCGACCTCCACCCTTGGTTGGGTAAATCTGATCCCTGGCCCCTGAGGACATCACAATCATGTATAAAATACAGTTTAAATGTATTTGGCTAAGGTGTATGTAAACTTCCCACTTCAACTATATGTATGTATGTTTATATATATTTGCGAGAAAAAAACATATGGGGGATTGGAAGTGATGCAGACAATTACATTGATGGAAGTTAGAATCTATCTGCATTATTCAAGCTGATCTACCCCCCAAAGAAACAAAAAATTAAACTAATAGAATCCATGTATATAAAACTAATAGAATCCATGTATATAAAACTAATAGAATCCATGTATATAAAACTAATAGAATCCATGTATATAAAACTAATAGAATCCATGTATATAAAACTAATAGAATCCATGTATATAAAACGAATAGAATCCATGTATATAAAACTAATAGAATCCATGTATATAAAACTAATAGAATCCATGTATATAAAACTAATAGAATCCATGTATATAAAACTAATAGAATCCATGTATATAAAACTAATAGAATCCATGTATATAAAACTAATAGAATCCATGTATATAAAACGAATAGAATCCATGTATATAAAACTAATAGAATCCATGTATATAAAACTAATAGAATCCATGTATATAAAACTAATAGAATCCATGTATATAAAACTAATAGAACCCATGTATATAAAACTAATAGAATCCATGTCCATTTTTTAAGGCTAATATATTGCCACCCGCCTCCCCACCTACTCCCGGGAGAGTTTGAGTTACTAAATCTGTTGAGTGGAAATAGTTTCCTGTTTCCTGTAAGTGGCCTGAATTAGACACTTCCATATTTCCTGCTCTGCTCTGGGCTGGCTGATCTCCTGAGGGGCAGTTGATGGTTTGGGGGGTGGAGAGGGGCTGGGTTTGGCTGACAGAGAGGGTGGAGGGGGTTGGTAGGGCAGACAGAGAGGGTGGAGGGGGTAGAGGGGGTTGGTAGGGCAGACAGAGAGGGTGGAGGGGGTAGAGGGGGTTGGTAGGGCAGACAGAGAGGGTGGAGGGGGTAGAGGGGGTTGGTAGGGCAGACAGAGAGGGTGGAGGGGTAGAGGGGGTTGGTAGGGCAGACAGAGAGGGTGGAGGGGGTAGAGGGGGTTGGTAGGGCAGACAGAGAGGGTGGAGGGGTAGAGGGGGTTGGTAGGGCAGACAGAGAGGGTGGAGGGGGTAGAGGGGGTTGGTAGGGCAGACAGAGAGGGTGGAGGGGGTAGAGGGGGTTGGTAGGGCAGACAGAGAGGGTGGAGGGGGTAGAAGGGGTTGGTAGGGCAGACAGAGATGGGTGGAGGGGTAGAGTGAGTAAAATAAATAAAGTAACCTGCCATAGACGATGGTGGAAGTTGCCCCTTCCCCAGAGATCTTCTGTCATCCAGCTGATGGTTAAGGTTGGGACTGGGGTAGGATAAACAGATCCTAGATCTGTGGTTAGGGAACACTAAAGCCTAGGACTCCTAGGATATACTCAGCATTCTGGTGTCCCTCTCTGGGGAGGAGAGGCAGGGAGATAGAGGTCCTGGGAGGAAGACAGGGAGGAAGTGGTCCTGGAACACACCCAAGGAATGGATGAGTTATCTCTGCTGGAATTCTGGGAAAGGAAGGACAGGGACAGTCTTGTTCCATCAGTCCCAGAATAGTTTTCCATGGAAGGCTGGAAGGCAGGACGCCAAGAGGAGGGTTATGGATAACCATCTCTAACCATCTCCACGGGAGCAGTGATAGAGGCATTGCCTAGCCTGTCAGATTAACAACTTTCCTTCACTGTTCTGACACTGGCTGGATGCTAGACACAACACTACAGTCCTTCATTACAGACCACTGGCTGGATGCTAGACAACACTACAGTCCTTCATTACAGACCACTGGCTGGATGCTAGACACAACACTACAGTCCTTCATTACAGACCACTGGCTGGATGCTAGACACAACACTACAGTCCTTCATTACAGACCACTGGCTGGATGCTAGACAACACTACAGTCCTTCATTACAGACCACTGGCTGGATGCTAGACACAACACTACAGTCCTTCATTACAGACCACTGGCTGGATGCTAGACACAACACTACAGTCCTTCATTACAGACCACTGGCTGGATGCTAGACACAACACTACAGTCCTTCATTACAGACCACTGGCTGGATGCTAGACACAACACTACAGTCCTTCATTACAGACCACTGGCTGGATGCTAGACAACACTACAGTCCTTCATTACAGACCACTGGCTGGATGCTAGACACAACACTACAGTCCTTCATTACAGACCACTGGCTGGATGCTAGACAACACTACAGTCCTTCATTACAGACCACTGGCTGGATGCTAGACACAACACTACAGTCCTTCATTACAGACCACTGGCTGGATGCTAGACACAACACTACAGTCCTTCATTACAGACCACTGGCTGGATGCTAGACAACACTACAGTCCTTCATTACAGACCACTGGCTGGATGCTAGACACAACACTACAGTCCTTCATTACAGACCACTGGCTGGATGCTAGACACAACACTACAGTCCTTCATTACAGACCACTGGCTGGATGCTAGACACAACACTACAGTCCTTCATTACAGACCACTGGCTGGATGCTAGACAACACTACAGTCCTTCATTACAGACCACTGGCTGGATGCTAGACACAACACTACAGTCCTTCATTACAGACCACTGGCTGGATGCTAGACACAACACTACAGTCCTTCATTACAGACCACTGGCTGGATGCTGGACACAACACTACAGTCCTTCATTACAGACCACTGGCTGGATGCTGGACAACACTACAGTCCTTCATTACAGACCACTGGCTGGATGCTAGACACAACACTACAGTCCTTCATTACAGACCACTGGCTGGATGCTAGACACAACACTACAGTCCTTCATTACAGACCACTGGCTGGATGCTAGACACAACACTACAGTCCTTCATTACAGACCACTGGCTGGATGCTAGACAACACTACAGTCCTTCATTACAGACCACTGGCTGGATGCTAGACACAACACTACAGTCCTTCATTACAGACCACTGGCTGGATGCTAGACACAACACTACAGTCCTTCATTACAGACCACTGGCTGGATGCTAGACACAACACTACAGTCCTTCATTACAGACCACTGGCTGGATGCTAGACAACACTACAGTCCTTCATTACAGACCACTGGCTGGATGCTAGACACAACACTACAGTCCTTCATTACAGACCACTGGCTGGATGCTAGACACAACACTACAGTCCTTCATTACAGACCACTGGCTGGATGCTAGACAACACTACAGTCCTTCATTACAGACCACTGTCTGGATGCTAGACACAACACTACAGTCCTTCATTACAGACCACTGGCTGGATGCTAGACAACACTACAGTCCTTCATTACAGACCACTGGCTGGATGCTAGACACAACACTACAGTCCTTCATTACAGACCACTGGCTGGATGCTAGACACAACACTACAGTCCTTCATTACAGACCACTGGCTGGATGCTAGACAACACTACAGTCCTTCATTACAGACCACTGGCTGGATGCTAGACACAACACTACAGTCCTTCATTACAGACCACTGGCTGGATGCTAGACACAACACTACAGTCCTTCATTACAGACCACTGGCTGGATGCTAGACACAACACTACAGTCCTTCATTACAGACCACTGGCTGGATGCTAGACAACACTACAGTCCTTCATTACAGACCACTGGCTGGATGCTAGACAACACTACAGTCCTTCATTACAGACCACTGGCTGGATGCTAGACACAACACTACAGTCCTTCATTACAGACCACTGGCTGGATGCTAGACACAACACTACAGTCCTTCATTACAGACCACTGGCTGGATGCTAGACAACACTACAGTCCTTCATTACAGACCACTGGCTGGATGCTAGACACAACACTACAGTCCTTCATTACAGACCACTGGCTGGATGCTAGACACAACACTACAGTCCTTCATTACAGACCACTGGCTGGATGCTAGACACAACACTACAGTCCTTCATTACAGACCACTGGCTGGATGCTAGACAACACTACAGTCCTTCATTACAGACCACTGGCTGGATGCTAGACAACACTACAGTCCTTCATTACAGACCACTGGCTGGATGCTAGACACAACACTACAGTCCTTCATTACAGACCACTGGCTGGATGCTAGACACAACACTACAGTCCTTCATTACAGACCACTGGCTGGATGCTAGACACAACACTACAGTCCTTCATTACAGACCACTGGCTGGATGCTAGACACAACACTACAGTCCTTCATTACAGACCACTGGCTGGATGCTAGACAACACTACAGTCCTTCATTACAGACCACTGGCTGGATGCTAGACAACACTACAGTCCTTCATTACAGACCACTGGCTGGATGCTAGACACAACACTACAGTCCTTCATTACAGACCACTGGCTGGATGCTAGACACAACACTACAGTCCTTCATTACAGACCACTGGCTGGATGCTAGACAACACTACAGTCCTTCATTACAGACCACTGGCTGGATGCTAGACACAACACTACAGTCCTTCATTACAGACCACTGGCTGGATGCTAGACACAACACTACAGTCCTTCATTACAGACCACTGGCTGGATGCTAGACACAACACTACAGTCCTTCATTACAGACCACTGGCTGGATGCTAGACACAACACTACAGTCCTTCATTACAGACCACTGGCTGGATGCTAGACAACACTACAGTCCTTCATTACAGACCACTGGCTGGATGCTAGACACGACACTACAGTCCTTCATTACAGACCACTGGCTGGATGCTGGACAACACTACAGTCCTTCATTACAGACCACTGGCTGGATGCTGGACAACACTACAGTCCTTCATTACAGAACACTGGCTGGATGCTAGACAACACTACAGTCCTTCATTACAGAACACTGGCTGGATGCTAGACACAACACTACAGTCCTTCATTACAGACCACTGGCTGGATGCTAGACACGACACTACAGTCCTTCATTACAGACCACTGGCTGGATGCTAGACACGACACTACAGTCCTTCATTACAGACCACTGGCTGGATGCTAGACACGACACTACAGTCCTTCATTACAGACCACTGGCTGGATGCTAGACACAACACTACAGTCCTTCATTACAGACCACTGGCTGGATGCTAGACACAACACTACAGTCCTTCATTACAGACCACTGGCTGGATGCTAGACACAACACTACAGTCCTTCATTACAGACCACTGGCTGGATGCTAGACACAACACTACAGTCCTTCATTACAGACCACTGGCTGGATGCTAGACACAACACTACAGTCCTTCATTACAGACCACTGGCTGGATGCTAGACAACACTACAGTCCTTCATTACAGACCACTGGCTGGATGCTAGACAACACTACAGACCACTGGCTGGATGCTAGACACGACACTACAGTCCTTCATTACAGACCACTGGCTGGATGCTAGACAACACTACAGTCCTTCATTACAGAACACTGGGCCTGGTTACTGATGTACATCAAGCCTCTTCTACAGCAGCTAAATCCCCTGGCTGTTTGTTCAGCTGGCAGGAAGAGACCATTCTCCTGGTGGAAGGGTGTGATGTCCTATGTGATGTCCTATGTTTCCTGTCCCCTCCTGCCCCCATCTCTCAAATAACAGTAGTCTGGATTCAACGCCAGTGTTTGCAATGGTATTCTGTGATCAAGTGTGACCTAGAGTAACTCACATGTTTGTGGTGGTATTCTATAATCTAGAGTAACTCACACATGTTTGTGATGGTATTCTGTGATCTTGAGTAACTCACACATGTTTGTGATGGTATTCTGTGATCTAGAGTAACTCACACGTTTGTGATGGTATTCTATAATCTAGAGTAACTCACACATGTTTGTGATGGTATTCTGTGATCTTGAGTAACTCACACATGTTTGTGATGGTGTTCCGTGATCTAGAGTAACTCACACGTTTGTGATGGTATCTATAATCTAGAGTAACTCACATGTTTGTGGTGGTATTCTATAATCTAGAGTAACTCACATGTTTGTGGTGGTATTCTATAATCTAGAGTAACTCACACATGTTTGTGGTGGTATTCTATAATCTAGAGTAACTCACACACGTTTGTGATGGTATTCTATAATCTAGAGTAACTCACACATGTTTGTGATGGTATTCTATAATCTAGAGTAACTCACACACGTTTGTGATGGTATTCTATAATCTAGAGTAACTCACACACGTTTGTGATGGTATTCTATAATCTAGAGTAACTCACACATGTTTGTGGTGGTATTCTATAATCTAGAGTAGCTCACATGTTTGTGGTGGTATTCTATAATCTAGAGTAACTCACACACGTTTGTGATGGTATTCTATAATCTAGAGTAACTCACACACGTTTGTGATGGTATTCTATAATCTAGAGTAACTCACACATGTTTGTGGTGGTATTCTATAATCTAGAGTAACTCACATGTTTGTGGTGGTATTCTATAATCTAGAGTAACTCACACATGTTTGTGGTGGTATTCTATAATCTAGAGTAGCTCACATGTTTGTGGTGGTATTCTATAATCTAGAGTAACTCACATGTTTGTGGTGGTATTCTATAATCTAGAGTAACTCACACATGTTTGTGGTGGTATTCTATAATCTAGAGTAGCTCACATGTTTGTGGTGGTATTCTATAATCTAGAGTAGCTCACACATGTTTGTGATGGTATTCTATAATCTAGAGTAACTCACACATGTTTGTGGTGGTATTCTATAATCTAGAGTAGCTCACATGTTTGTGGTGGTATTCTATAATCTAGAGTAACACACATGTTTGTGGTGGTATTCTATAATCTAGAGTAGCTCACACATGTTTGTGATGGTATTCTATAATCTAGAGTAACTCACACATGTTTGTGATGGTATTCTGTGATCTTGAGTAACTCACACATGTTTGTGATGGTGTTCCGTGATCTAGAGTAACTCACACGTTTGTGATGGTATCTATAATCTAGAGTAACTCACATGTTTGTGGTGGTATTCTATAATCTAGAGTAACTCACATGTTTGTGATGGTATTCTATAATCTAGAGTAACTCACATGTTTGTGGTGGTATTCTATAATCTAGAGTAACTCACACATGTTTGTGATGGTATTCTGTGATCTTGAGTAACTCACACGTTTGTGATGGTGTTCCGTGATCTAGAGTAACTCACACGTTTGTGA
>NW_028161168.1:0-41025 GCF_964263955.1 Coregonus lavaretus
CCACTCCTGACATGGCACTGACCCCTGAGAGCACTAAGGACATGATCCCTACTGATGAGGATGTGTACATACAGACATGCATGGACACACACCTACACACACAAAAACACACACGCACACACCCACTCCTCTATCCACATGAAGGGCATCACAGTGATCTAGTTACAAGGACATTGAGAGAAGCCATTTCTCTGCTCTAGAGACTGTAACATTGATGAGGTTCACTGGACGCTCAAACACACCTCCAACATGTCCGTGAAATAAAAGATTACATCATCATTTTAATCCAAGTACTTTTCATATGACTGCACAGTTAGATAAGTATTACTACAGTGAGGACAATTAATAGAGATCCACACTCTTTTCACACTTTGGTAGGCTATCTATGCCAGGGGCTATTCTAGATCCTGAGCTATGAGAATCCCTTGACCTGGCCGAGCTCCCCTCACTGTACTGTAACACCAGGCTACCACCTATCAAGAGTAATCATGGCTTTAAGTGACCAGTCTATCCTCAGGGGGATACTCCTGACAACACATTGACAGCCAGGCTCTATTACGGTCTGTCAGCTGCTGTTTTTGCTGGCTCTGTCTTTACCCTGCTCATAGGACATGATGGACAGTAAGTGTGTGTGTGTGTGTGTGTGTGTGTGTGTGTGTGTGTGTGTGTGTGTGCGTGCGTGCGCTTGCGTACATGCGCTCATGCCTATGCATGCATGCCTATGTTTGTGTGTGTCCGTGTCTGCATTAATGTGTGTGTGCATGCATTCCTATGCATGCATGCATGGGTGCACATGCATATCTGTGTGTGTGTGTGTGTATGTGTGTGTGTGTGAGTGTGTATGACTGAGGGCTGGAATGAACAGTCAACTGTTTCTCATTAGTGTCTAGCTGCAGAGGGAGAGCAATAAGACAGTGATGTATGAATGTCCCCTGAGCAATCAGAGACACTATGAGCCATCATGGGAAGAATATATACAGCTTGGTACGAGACTCTGAAACAATGAATGGGTTTGATAGACAAAACATTTTTATACTCTACTACAGTGTTTCCCAACTCCGGTCCTCGAGTACACCCAACCAGTGGAGGCTGCTGAGGGGAGGACAGCTCATAATAATGGTCGGAATGGAGTAAATGGAATGGTATCAAACACATGGTTTTTATCTGTTTGATTCCATTCCATTCCAGCCATTCCACTCCAGCCATTATTATGAGCCGTCCTCCCCTGAGCAGCCTCCACTGCCCCCAACAATACATATCTTGTTGTGGCCCCGGAGAAGCACACCTGATTGTACTTGTCAACTAATCATCAAGCCCTTGACATTTGAATCAGGTGTTTTTGTCCAGGGCTACAATACAAATACAGTACTGGAGGAGGGAAAAACTGTGATAATATAATACTACATGATACAGATTCTCTCTCTCTCTCTCTCTCTCTCTCTCTCTCTCTCTCTCTCTCTCTCTCTCTCTCTCTCTCTCTCTCTCTCTCTCTCTCTCTCTCTCTCTCTCTCTCTCTCTCTCTCTCTCTCTCTCTCTCTCTCTCTCTCTCTCTCTCTCTCTCTCTCTCTCTCTTTCTCTCCTCTTCCTCTTCCTCTTCCTCTGAACCGTAGAGTTGTATTGTTAATTCCACAGACATCGCTCTGTCAGTGAGACCCCAGAAACACATAGCATCTCTCCATCCCTACACTGGGGAGTGGGGAGCCCTGAGGACCTACTTTGAAGTTCTCCACAGGCTAGTCGTTTACTGGTGGAGCACACTGATGGAAGGTAGAGGGGGATGGGGAGGTATGGAAAGAGAGAGAGAGAGAGAGAGAGAGAGAGAGAGAGAGAGAGAGAGAGAGAGAGAGAGAGAGAGGATTATTAGAGGATGATGATAGAGATATTAAAGTAATCCATTGGTAGAGCTAATGTATTTCCACACCTTCCACTTCCTGTCCAGGAAGACACAGTGAGTGAGATTGAACAGGTTGCCAGTTTTAAACCCCATCTCTTTCACTCCTCCTCATCAACGGCAAACATCCATTAGCCATTCTGAGACACACTTAGATGATTCCTTTGATGATACAGCAGTAGCAATACAAGGATATAACATCTATAGAAGAGACAGGAACGCTTATGGAGGAGGTGTTGCTGTATATATTCAGAGCAATTTCCCTGTAATGCTTAGAGAATATTTTATGTCAAGTGTTATTGAAGTGTTGTGGTTGCAGGATCACTTGGCACATCTGAAGCCTTTCCTTTTGGGGTGTTGCTATAGGCCATCAAGTGCTAACAGTCAGTATCTAAATAATGTTTGTGAAATGCTTGATAGTGTATGTGATGTAAACAGAGAGGTTTTCATCAAGTCGTCCACACAAAAGGAAGCCTCTCACTGTAACCAGTGCCTGTAATCTGGTTCAGGTTAATAATCTACCTACCAGGCTGTTTACAAACACGACAGGAACAAAATCATCCACATGTTTTTTTTAAAAATTATTATTACATTTTTACTAATACTGTAGAACTTTGTTCTAAAGCTGTATCTGTACCCATTGGATGCAGTGGCTATATCCAGGAAAGCCAAAGTTCCAAAAGCTGGTCCTAAAATGGTGTATAAGAGATCATACAAAAGATTTTGCTGTGACTCATGTGGATGATGTTGAAAATATTTGTTGTTCTGATGTGGAGCCTACAGATGATGCACTTTATGAATTTATGAAATTGCTTCTTCCCTACGTTCTAGACCTCAGCTGAATCTGGTAATGAATGGTGTGGCTGTTGAACAAGTTGAGGAGACTAAATTACTTGGTGTTACCTTAGATTGTAAACCATCATGGTCAACACATATAGATTCAATGGTTGTAAAGATGGGGAGAGGTCTGCTTTTTTGACACCACACTCCAAAAAGCAATTCCTGCAGGCTCTAGTTTGATCTTATCTTGATTATTGTCCAGTCATATGGTCAAGTGCTGCAAAGAAAGGCCTAGTTAAGCTGCAGCTAGTCCAGAACAGAGCAGCATATCTTGCTCTTCATTGTAGTCAGAGGGCTAATATTAATACTATGGCTGAGGAAAGACTGACTGCATCACATCTTGTTTTATAAGAAACATTAATGTGTTGGAAATTCCAAATTGTTTGCATAGTTAACTTACACATAGCACTGACACACACACACACACTTACCCCACCAGACATGCCACCAGGGGTCTTTTCACACTCCCTGGGTCCAGAACAAATTCAAGGAAACATACAGTATTATTTTATCCATCTCATATAGCGCAGCTAAAGTGAACAGCAAACCTGGTTTCAATAAAACTAATAAAGCAACAACTCTTGGCACCACGCCTCTCCCCCATGTGGCCTACTTGTTGTGTGTACAGTCGTGGTCAAATGTTTTGAGAATGACACAAGTATTGGTCTTCACAAAGTTTGCTGCTTCAGTGATATGAGATATTTTTGTCAGATGTTACTATGGTATACTGAAGTATAATTACAAGCATTCCATAAGTGTCAAAGGCTTTTATTGACAATTACATTAAGTTTATGCAAAGAGTCAATATTTGCTGTGTTGACCCTTCTTTTTCAAGACCTCTGCAATCCGCCCTGGCATGCTGTCAATTAACTTCTGGGTCACATCCTGACTGATGGCAGCCCATTCTTGCATAATCAATGCTTGGAGTTTGTCAGAATTTGTGGGGTTTTGTTTGTCCACCCGCCTCTTGAGGATCGACCACAAGTTCTCAATGGGATTAAGGTCTGGGGAGTTTCCTGGCAATGGACCCAAAATGTCGATGTTTTGTTCCCCGAGCTACTTAGTTATCACTTTTGCCTTATGGCAAGGTGCTCCATCATGCTGGAAAAGCAACTGTTCTTGGATGGTTGGGAGAAGTTGCTCTCGGAGGATGTGTTGGTACCATTCTTTATTCATGGCTGTGTTCTTAGGCAAAGTTGTGAGTGAGCCCACTCCCTTGGCTGAGAAGCAACCCCACACATGAATGGTCTCAGGATGCTTTACTGTTGGCATGACACAGGACCGATGGTAGCGCTCACCTTGTCTTCCCCAGACAAGGTGTTTTCCGGATGCCCCAAACAATCGGAAAGGGGATTCATCAGAGAAAATGACTTTACTCCAGTCCTCAGCAGTCCAATCCCTGTACCTTTTGCAGAATATCAGTCTGTCCCTGATGTTTTTCTTGGAGATGCACTCACACCTGCCTGCTGCCATTCCTGAGCAAGCCTTGCACTGGTGGTGCCCCGATCCCGCAGCTGAATCAACTTTAGGAGACGGTCCTGGCGCTTGCTGGACTTTCTTGGGTGCCCTGAAGCCTTCTTCACAACAATTGAACCTCTCTCCTTGAAGTTCTTGATGATCCGATAAATGGTTGATTTAGGTGCAATCTTACTAGCAGCAATATCCTTGCCTGTGAAGCCCTTTTTGTGCAAAGCAATGATGATGGCATGTGTTTCCTTGCAGGTAACCATGGTTAACAGAGGAAGAACATGATTTCAAGCACCACCCTCCTTTTAAAGCTTCCAGTCTGTTATTCTAACTCAATCAGCATGACAGAGTGATCTGTCATGCTAATTATATTATTATAATATTATTATAATATTAATATAATTATAATTATTATTATATTATTATTATTATTATTATTATTATTATTATTATTATTATTATTATTATTATTATTATTATTATTATTATATTATCTCCAGCCTTGTCCTCGTCAACACTCTCACCTGTGTTAATGAGAGAATCACTGACATTGAGGTGCAGGTCAATTTGTAACATTTTTGACGTGCGTTTTTCAGGATTTTTTTGTTGTTATTCTGTCTCTCACTGTTCAAATAAACCTACCATTAAAATTATAGACTGATAATTTCTTTGTCAGTGGGCAAACGTACAAAATCAGCAGGGGTCAAATACTTTTATCCCCTCACTGTATATGCTAATATATGCCATTATAATTATGCAAAATACAGTATAGAGACTGATCATATACTCCCGAGTGGCGCAGTGGTCTAAGGCACTGCATCGCAGTGCTAGCTGTGCCACTAGAGGTCCAGGCTCTGTCGCAGCCGGCCGCGACCGGGAGACCCATGGGCGGCGCACAATTGGTCCAGTGTCGTCCAAGGTAGGGGAGGGTTTGGCCGGCAGCGATGTGGGTTCGTTTCCCACGGGGGGCCAGTATGAAAAAAACACAAAAAAACATGTATGCATTCACTAACTGTAAGTCGCTCTGGATAAGAGCGTCTGCTAAATGACTAAAATGTAAATGACAACGACTGTATGTACTGACATGTATGTGTAACTGATATATGCACACACACACGACATGTTCATGTTTCTAAATGTATGTCAATTGTATTTTGTCTGTAATGTCTTGTTCGTTATGTGTCGGACCCCAGTAAGACTAGCTGTCACCATTGATGTCAGCTAATGGGGATCCTAATAAATCAAATCAAATCAAGAGGGGATAGGCTGTGCTCAGTAAACTGACTACAGTGTGCAAGCCCACCTCCTGTCCTGACTGAGCAATTGATTTCTCCAGTCTCTGAAAACTGCATTAGCCAAAACACATTGGTCGAGAGAAGGTCAGTGCCATCATGATGATGGAACGACAAGTTCACTAAATCCAGCACTCAATCACACAGGCATATGCATGCACGTACACACACGCACAAACGCAGGCAGATAGGCAGGAATGCATGCACGCACATACACATATATTTGTGTATTGATTCTGATATTACAACACCTTGCACTATTCACTGAGATAACACCACTAGACCAGAGTCCCAAGGTACAGTATATGATTCCCCGTCCTACCTAGTTCTGCTTGGTTTAATGTTTGAAGTTAAAATGTTTATCCTGTAAATGTATAATTGACTTCATGCCGGCTGTGACCACAGTGGTGGAGGTCATAACACAGAGACATGGCTGCCTTTATTTGTTTAGCTACTGGCCCTCACTAAAAGGAATCCAATAAGCCATCAGGATGCACCCTGTGGCCATACAAGTGTTTAGGGGTCTGAAAGGAAGACTAGGTAGAGTGCGTAAACACACTGACAGACACACATAGAAGAAAACACACATCGTCCCTCTATAGAACACTTACTACCAACACACCCACATGTACATTAACCCTCTGAAACACATACACACACCCTGCATTTATCTGGCCACTAATGGTCTTGGCTGGAGGATGAAGGCATTTGTTATCGTCTTCAGGAGAGGCCAAGGTTTGTTCATCATCACTACCCAGGAGGCACCACTCTGATCTCTCTGTGCCAGTCTTTGTGTGCGGCTCTCTGTGGATTCACCCAGGCTCACTGCCCTGTAAAGCAATTTAATCTTCACTGGACTGCAAGAGCCTTACTGCCTTTACAGAGAGCTGCAGGGCTAAACTGTAGCCAAACACTGAACTGGCAGTTTTTTATCGTTTTCAAATTAATGGCAACATTAATGATCTTTACTATCATTGGATAAAAAACATATTACACATGTAACAGTCTTGGGAGGATAAAAGACTCTGCAGCCATTTAACAGAGAGCGAGAGAGAGAGAGAGAGAGAGAGAGAGAGAGAGAGAGAGAGAGAGAGAGAGAGAGAGAGAGAGAGAGAGAGAGAGAGAGAGAGAGAGAGAGAGAGAGAGAGAGAGAGAGAGAGAGAGAGAGCGAGAGAGAGAGAGAGAGAGAGAGAGAGAGAGAGAGAGAGAGAGAGAGAGAGAGAGAGAGAGAGAGAGAGAGAGAGAGAGAGAGAGAGAGAGAGAGAGAGAGAGAGAGAGAGAGAGAGAGAGAGGGAGAAACAGGAGGATTCATTGGATAAATGGACTGACATTTTTGAAGGGAATCAATTCAGTTACCCCACTGAAACTTGCACTTGTGTGTAGCCTATGTTATGATGTGTAGACTATTTTATGATATGTGTTGTACTAAACAGTATATTAGAAAACCATTCATGATTGCTTTACATACAACATTTGGTCATTGACATACTGTATGTAGTCATTTGATGCTCTCTGGTGGCCTTTTAAGGTATAGCAGCACAGTACTGCCTCACCATGCTCTCCCATACAGATGACAAAGATGGTGAATAATGAAGATGTTGCATAAAGGCTGTTTACTATTTTTTTTTTAAAGGTCAAGGTTTCTGTCTGTGTAAGTGGGCGTTCCGGTTCTCACATGAGAATGCTTTCCGGCATGCATGCTCAAAGATGGTCACACGAGAGAGGGAACACCCACTTACACAGACAGGAACCTTGACCATTTCTTTTCAATGGGAAACTGCCCGATAACAGCTGGCTCTGGTCTACTTACTCCCCCTTCACCCCCGCTCACCCCACCCTGCCACGCCCAATCAGAAAACAATTAGCCTGTGAGATGTTTCGCTTTCTCTACCGTCTCTGCTGATAGGATGTCAGAGCATTGAAAAAGCTGTAAGTCTACTGTCCTACTGATTTGCGTACACTGTCAAAAGAACGCACACTAGTAATTAAATAATAGGTGAAACAGTGGAATATAAACGCTCTATTACAAATGAATCTGCAACACAATACAATTGAAATTGGGTGATGTGAACACATTACACTACACAAGATGAACAGATCCACATATACAGTATGTTGCGATAGTGTGTAATGTAACATTATTTGTAGCAGCCCGCTGGCTAAATGTACATTATAATACTGTTACTAGGCCATCCTGCCCACCAAAAGATGCTACCCATGGGGCAATAACACGGTGAGTGAACATTCTCCCAATGTCATATGTCAATGTAGGTCAAATCAAGTAGAAATTATGCATTTCTGTGAATACAGAAGACAGATTAATGGTTACAGTGTATGGAATGGGATTCAATTCAAAACCTGTACTAGATGTAACATTAGAAGGTATGTTTTGTCGAGCCTAGGGGGCAGGAGAGAGGATAGGGAAGAGCTAGAGCAGGTGGTAGGGGAGGGTGTGTAGATAATATCTCAAATACTCCAACTGTAGAATAATTTTATAATGCCTTATTCCCCACTATAACAGCTATCTGAGCTGTGTTTTTCACTGTAGATCCAGAAGGTTGTTTCTTTCCTCTTGAACTGTGTTGACTGGTACAGAGGTTTGTGGGAGCAAACACAGTGCATGCACCATATCATTAACAACTGTGGAAAGGGTTCTACATGGAACCCAAAATAGTTTTACCTGGAACCAAAAAGGTTCTAATTGGAACCAAAAAGGGTTATTGAAAGGGTTATCCTATGGGGACAGCCAAATAACCCTTTTAGGTTCTAAATAGCACCTTTTTTTGTGTACCAAAGACCTTGGAATAACTACAAGATAGGGGTGGTAGGATGATGCAGTACTATGATTCTGGTCAAGGGTTTAATATAATCTGACTAATCTGATAGATTAGTTTTGTTGTGGTGCAGTTCAGTTGGTAGTTTATCACTCCTCTAGTGATTGCATCTCTGCCACTATGGAGCCAGAGTGCTATGAAATGACAACCTTATCTGTGATTCAGTAAGTAGTCTACCTATCGACCCTTGGGTGTGTGTGATTACAACACATTGGCAAACATATGTGTTTATTTAGTTTATAGTAGCCTACTGTAGTAGTGGATTTTACTCTGCAACAGAGTGGGGAATGCTATTACAACATACTGTATGTAGACCAAATAAGAGGATCATACCATTACATCTGTGAACAGATTATGTAATAGAATGTATCAATGTGCATTAGGTTTAAAGGTTTATATAGATTTTCCTGTGTGTAGGTTTGTGTGTGTACGCGTGTGCGTGTAATTACACAGTAAATAGCCCGAAACAGGGTGTAGTGACAGAGGTGATGACTGACACCACTGTCTACAGCATCCACAGGGTTTTCATTTGGACTTTGTTATGACAGCCACTGGTCCATGTTTGCATTGGTTATCGGTATGCAACTGTCTGTCATCCTGTTCTACTATTGTATGTCCATCTGTCAGTACAAGGGTCTTATGTGTCCTTCAAATAATGCTGTGCTGGTGCTACCCTAGTGCAGCCAAGACTGACAGCTCTAAAAAGCACGGTATACTGTATTGTGTCTAACTGTCTGATTGACAGTGACATTAGGTAAACTGTGGATGATATACAGAAATGATTGTGACTGGGTCCTGCTGGTCAGTACCATCTTTATACTGATTCAACCTTGTTTCCTTTAAGACAGTATTTTATAACTTCTGTATTCTCACCCTGAGGGCAAAATAACAGCCATAAAAATCATACCAGCCATGAAAAAAGAAAAAACACAAGATAATATTCCAAATAAAAGCAAATCACATTTTATTGGTCACGTACACATATTTTGCAGATGTTATAGCAAAATGCTTATGTTCCTAGCTCCAACATGCAGTAATACCTAATAATACAAAACAATACACGCAAATCCCCAAAATATAAAGAAAGGAATTAAGAAATTTATAAATATTAGAACAGGGGTGTCAAACGTCCGGCCCGCGGGCCGGATCAGGCCCGCAAACGGGTTTAATCCGGCCCGCGAGATGATTTTGTAAAGTAAAAAAATGAGCTGCAATTTTTCAATAAAATAAACTGCTGTTCCAATTGTGTCCACTCGATGGCGCAATAGCAATTGTGTTAAGCAAGCAAACTGTTTATACCGGGGCAGAGCAAATAGGTCAAGCAAGTGCAGCCAGTCCGGATGAGCTACTTTGTTTTGCCCGCGATATTTATTATGGCTTCTACTTTTAACATTATGTGCTTTGGCACCCTCATTGCCCCAATATGTCTCTGTCAAAAAAGAGAAAAGTGGACGCAGAGTGCAGAGTGTTCCAAGAAAAATTGTCATCCTTCTATTTATTCACGGAATTGAATGGGAAAGCTGTATGTTTGGTGTGTTCACAGCATGTTGCAGTGCTGAAAGAATATAACCTTCGTCGCCACTATGTGAGTCTTCATGCCGACAAATATGACAACTTTCAAGGACAGCGGAGAAGAGAGAAGGTGAATGAACTGTTGGTGGGTCTGAAGAAACAGCAGTCTGTGTTTACTCACAGCCGAGACATCAGTGACGCTGCAGTGAAAGCTAGCTACCTCATTGCTAATGAAATCGCAGTGGCTTCAAAACCATTTAGTGAGGGTGAATTTGTAAAAACATGCATGATGAAGGCAGCAGAGATTGTGTGCCCTGAAAAGCACCAGGCTTTTGCAAATATCAGCCTGACAAGAAACACAGTTGCAGACAGGATTTCCGATCTTTCAGTGGATTTGGACAGCCAGTTGAAGCAAAAAGTAAAGTCATTTATTGCGTTTTCGGTTGCAATTGATGAAAGCACGGACATTACAGATGTTGCACAACTGGCCATATTCATCCGCGGAGTTGATGACACATTGATCGTCACGAGGAGTTTGTGGAGTTGGTGCCCATGACAGATACAACGACAGCAGCTGATATTTTCACTGCACTCGTCGGTGCGCTGGACAGGGTCGGAGTGGACTGGTCCCGCGCTGTCAGCCTGGCTACAGATGGTGCGCCCTCAATTATCGGGAAAAAAGCAGGCGTTGTGACAAAGTTCAGAGAGAAAGTGCAATCTGCAAATGGAGGATGTGATTTTTGGACTTTTCACTGTATTTTGCACCAGGAGGCTTTGTGTTGCAAGTCATTAAAGATGGATAACGTCATGAATAAAACAAAGCTGCGCTCAAGGCTCACGCACAAGCACTTGAATCACATCCTGAAGTTGGCTGCCACTCAGGATGTGACGCCTGATATTGATGCGCTGGTGAAAGCTAAAAGATGCCAGGTTTCAGGAGTCAAATAAACTATGCAACCCCACTTAAAGTGCTGCATGAGACACCCTGATATAGTTCTGTGATCTGTGATATACTTCTGTGAATCACTGAGGCATTGTGTGTTTGTCCTCAGAATTTCAAATAACTTGAGGTGTTTTATGATTAATAGTGATGTTGTGCTTTTGGACACACTGTCCTCAGGCTCCAGCTTTATGTTTATATGTTTTTATGTTGATGTGCTATTGTTTTTAATTGATTTTATTTTATTTGTATATTTAACCTATTCTTGACTCTGTGGTTCTTGCACTTGTTTGGGGAACAGGATTTCAGTATTTGTATCTACATTTCTGCCTGAGAAATGACACCCTGATATAGTTCTGTGATCTGTGAAACAGTTATGTGAATCACTGAGGCATTGTGTGTTTTCTTTAGAATTTTCAAATAAACTTCAGGTGTTTTAAGATTAATAGTGATGTTGTGCTTGTACTATTTTGGACACACTGTCCTCAGGCTCCAGCTTTATGTTTTATGTTGATAGTATTAAAACAAAGAAAACAATCTGAAGTTGTTGTTTTTAAGTTATATATACCATGATTTTACCGGTCCGGCCCACTTGGGAATAGATTTTCCTCCATGTGGCCCCTGAGCTAAAATGAGTTTGACACCCCTGTATTAGAACGAGCAAGTCTGGAATATAAGTCTCTAAGGTGTAGGGTAGAGTACTGGGTGGTAGCCGGCTAGTAACAGTGAGTAAGGTTCAGGGCAGGGTACTGGGCGGAAGCCAGCTAGTGGTGACTATTTAACAGTCTGATGGCCTGGATATAGAAGCTGTTTTTCAGTCTCTCGGTTCCAGCTTTTATGCACCTGTCTCCGCCTTCTAGATGGTAGCAGGGTGAACAGGCCGTGGCTCGGGTGGCTGAGGTCCTTGATGATCTTCTTGGCCTTCCTGTGACACCGGGTGCTGTAGATGTCTTGAAGGGCAGGCATTGTGCCCCCAGGGATGCGTTGGGCTGACCGCACCACCCTCTGGAGAGCCCTGCGGTTGCGGACGGTGCAGTTGTTGTACCAGGCAGTGATAGGCAGTGTACAGTGCTATGGTGATTGCGTCATCTGTGGATCTGTTGGGGCGGTATGCAGATTGTAGTGGGTCTCAGGTGTCGGGTAAGGTGGAGGTGATATGGTCCTTAACTAGCCTTTCAAAGCACTTCATGATGACAGAGGTGAGTGCTACGGGGCGATAGTCATTTAGTTCAGTTACCTTCCGAACCTGTGAATGAAGTTAACGAGAACATCTTAAAGAAATAAAGGGAAGACAAATGGAGTACTTGAAGAAAAGCACAAACACAAACAATGCCAAGGTTGCGCTCCCATCCCAAGTGGATAGGACTGCTGACAATGGCAAGAACTCCGCCCGCAAAATGAGAGGAACATTTAAAGCCAAAAGCCACATACATGGAGGATATGTATATGGGAAAAAGGGCTGGGGCAGCTGTTGTTGTTTTGCTGTAAATAGATCTAAGAGGCAAAGAGAACTCCCTAAAGCTCCAGTCAACTGAATGCTGATTATAATCTGTCTGACATGATTGAAAACTGTCCCCATCTCTTACTCCCCTCCCTTCTGCTCCTCTCTGTCTCTCTCTCCGGCTCTACTATCACTCCCTCCATCCCTCTCCCTCTCTCTCGCTTTCTCTATTTCAATTTCTCCTATCGGTGCATGGTGATCCGGTGAGTAACAGTGTATGAAGTAGCCCGTTGCCATGGCCTCAGATGCCAGCCACATGCTGGAGGCAGCCTTGGAGCAAATGGATGACATTATCGCTGGTAAGCTTCTATTTTATTAAGACCTCCTCAAAGACAACCCGGCTTGCAATTACTGCTCTCTTTAGACTGGTATTTGGTAATGTCTTGAAGGTTTCATTGAGATTTAAATATATTAACTTAGAGTAGGAATGTTACATTTTGTTCAGTTCTTTCTAAGCATAATCAAAATAAATTGTGTACTTTGGATTTTAGTTGAAATGATGAAAGGAAAGTTCCTCTTAGGATCTTGAAGTTTGAGATACTGTGATTCAGCTTGTTCCAACTAGAGCAGATTTAGTGGGGGAAACTCAGCAGGTTTTGAATAGATGGTCCTTGTCAGTAGGCTACTGTACATCAACCATTCTGCTAGTATTTTACGCTGCCTCTCTTCTTCCCCCACCTGATCTATTCCATGTATACTCTATCATTTATATTACATTTCCATTTTGGTCATTTAGCAGACACTCTTATCCAGAGGAATTTACAGTCAGTGCATTCAACTAAGGTCGATAAAACAACCACATATCAATGTCATAGAATGAAAAAAACGTTCCTCAATAAAGCAGCTATCAGCAAAATCAGTGCTAGCAAGAAAGACAAATACAACATCCTTGTCTGTAGTTGTCCACCACACTCTATAACTAGCTCTCTTTCCATATTGTTCAGCTCTCCATGTTTTCTTACAGGGGTGATACATTTCAGTCACCACTGTTTGTCATAACCATAGCAGGATATCAGATGACTCTGTTGGGGTTCCTGTAAGGGGCACAAGACAAAAGGCTCTAATAATAGAGATAGCATAGTGCTAATGACCCCCAGTACACTGCAAGACAGAGAAAACCGTGACATCACCCATAGAGATGGTCATACAGGCTAACATATTGCTAATAATGCTAACAATTCCTGTAATAGGCCTACAGCTAAGGTGACATGAGATCATGAATATATATCTGTGCAGACTAGTGCAATATTTAAAAGACCATCAGAGCACAGCACTTTGACACACTGCCTTTACTCAGAGAAGCAGTCAATACACCATGCAATGTCCCTACAATATCCCTATAGGGAACACTTGAGTTTTCAAAGCTGACAGCGTTCAGGCACTGTTGAAGCTAGCGTTGTAGTGGGAGGGTGCCCTCCAGTGGTTATGCTAGGTAGCAGTTGGATGTTTTCAATTATTTCACACATTATGTTGATGTATTCAGTGACTCACATTGGAAATTCAAACTGGCATGATATATTCATCAGCACATAATACTTTCACTCAGCAATCCTAACAGCCTGTTTATGGAGCAGTCACATACAATATAGTCAACAGCAAACAGTTTATAGTAATCTGATTTCAGAAAATCAAAACAAGTCAAAATGGATTGCTAGACTCTGGGATAGCTAGTTATAAGGCTCTGATGGCTGTATCACCCCTATGATCTTTGCCCTAACCATAACTTGAATCTAAATTATTTCATTTTATTGGCAGGAGGGTTCTGCGAGGCCTTCTTGAAGTTTGGGGCCCAGGGTTACCACTCCCAGGGTTCGAACTCTGCCCCCACCTTTGCCCTCACCTCAGCCATTAACCCCAACATCAGGGTGCTGCAGCTGGTAGAGGATCTCAGGGTAGCCCTGGAGGGCCAGGTGGACCAGGAGGAGCATGAGTCCATGAGCAGACAGGTCCCCATGGACACAGTACACACCCTGTTAGATTGGCTGGAGAAGGGAGGGGTGAGTAGCTTCAACACAGCCTAAACTCACTCACACACTAAACTGGCTAGTGTGGTGTATGTATTCAGGAAACCTTGACTACTGGGTTGCTATTGGCATATGAACCATCTTTCAGAAGGGGGGGGGGATTATGGGTGGAATAGAGAACGAAAATAACAAAGTGATAGTGTTTGTGTAGGAGACGGAGACGGAGGACGGATAAAAAGAGAGAGACAGACAGAAAGCAAGAGAGAGAGAGAAAGAGAGAGAGGGGAGGAGAAGAAAGGGAGGGAGAGGAGCCAGCTGGCGTGGTCTGAGTCGTAGTGCTGCAGTCTGATATTAGAGACTAGCCACTTCTCAGCCTGCCTCTGTCTGGGCTCCAAACCACACAGCCAGGGTCCGACCTAGACACAGCACACCATAGGGTCCCCACTACAGTCTCTCTGAAGCAAGAGAGAGAGTAGGAGGGGAAGAGGAGGAAGAAGCAGATAGAAGGATTCAAGGGGATTAACACTGATAAAGTATCTTTCTTTCAGAAGCTCTGTTAAGTTTCTGAGCTCTTCTCTCTCTCTCTCTCTCTCTCTCTCTCTCTCTCTCTCTCTCTCTCTCTCTCTCTCTCTCTCTCTCTCTCTCTCTCTCTCTCTCTCTCTCTCTCTCTCTCTCTCTCTCTCTCTCTCTCTCTCTCTCTCTCTCTCTCTCTCTCTCTCTCTCTCTCTCTCTCTCGCCATGATAAGTTACAGTGTAGAGTTTGAGGAAGAAAATAGTCAAAGCTACAATGGGCCAACAGAATGGAGTATAACATAGATTTCTATAAGCATGTTGCCTGGCTGAAAAAGGTAAGAGACTTTTTGAGGTTTCACTTTCATGCTTTTCCCTGCTTATATATCTGTACTGCATCTGTATAGAGGAATCTGGTTATTGTTATTGTACACAGACAGGGAAATCCCTTGCATACTGGAGATGCACATGGAGAAAGACTTGTGTTGTGGAGTTGTTCATTGTAACACAGTTGATTGATAGTACAGACTCATCTGTTTTGACCGTAAACTGGAAAGTTCTGTGTCATAGTAGTCACCTGTTCTATTGTCTGTCATTTCTGCACCTTCACAGAACAAGGCCCTTCAATTAACAGTTGGTATGGGAAAAGCTTGGCAATTGTTGAAGAGCAACATGTAGCATTCAATAAAACATGGTAACCACCTTTCTGGAAAACACTTTGAACTCTCATATTACATTTACATTTTAGTCAATTAACAGAAGTTCTTATCCAGAGCATACATTTCCATACCTTTTTTATTTTCTTGTTCGTACTGGTCCCCCATGGGAATCCAACCCTGGCATCTAACACCTGACCCAACTCTCCCTGCGTTTCTTTACTGTGCAGGAATAATACTTATACCCGAAACTCTGCAGGCGATTGTGATTGGATGAGCTTCTACATAGCCTTCATACATGGCACGATAACAGGAAAACTTGATTTCCGTATAGTTCAATTAGCAATATGGCTAATCTGTCAATCCATCTGTTGAGGAACTTGTACTGAATTTTAATGAAGAATGTGTGAAGGGGAGCAGGAACGGGCCGGACCGGGCTGGCGATGCGCACCACTGGCTTGGTGCGGGGAGCAGGAACGGGCCGGACCAGGCTGGCGACGCGCACCACAGGCTTGGTACGGGGAGCAGGAACGGAGCGGGCTGGCGACGCGCACCACAGGCTTGGTGCGAGGGACAGGAACAGGCCGGACCGGGCTGGCGACGCGCACCACAGGCTTGGTGCGAGGGACAGGAACAGGCCGGACCGTGCTGGCGACGCGCACCACAGGCTTGGTACGGGGAGCAGGAATGGGCCGGACCGGGCTGGCGACGCGCACCACAGGCTTGGTGTGAGGGACAGGAACAGGCCGGGCTGGACTGTGGAGACGGACTAGAGGTCTGGAGCGGAGAGCTAACACAACCCGTCCTGGCTGAATGCCTATCTCCAAACCCTGTGTGTGACGCATCAGCACAGGACGTTCAGGGCTGTGCACTCGTACTGGCGCTACAGCACGTGGCACTGGCGCAGGATATCCGGGACCGAGGAGGGGTACTGGAGGCCACGAGCGTTGAGCCGGCACACTCCGTCCTGGCTACATGCCCACCTTAGCACGACGCGTGCGTGGTGCTCGCACAGGACGTACAGGACTGTGCCGGAACACTCGCGGCACAGTACGTGGCTCCGCATAACCCGGAGCCTGCCCAGTCTCACGCTGCCTAGCCTGAGTACGGGGAGTTGGCTCTGCTCTACCTCTAGGCTCCGCCAACCATCCTTCCAGCCCCCCAAACCTGGTGGCCTCCTCTCCTAGATCGCCGATGCGCCCTCTAGCTGCCTCCAGCAGCCCCGTCATCCACGCCGTGTGCCCCCCCCAAAAAATTACTTGGGGTTGCCTCTCGCGTGTCCGTCGTCGGCACGGTTGGCGCCGTTTCTCCTCTCCTGCCTGGGCATTTATTTTTGCCCATGGCCCTCTGCCCGCGAATATGTCCTCCCAAGACCACCATTCGCCCACCTGGGACATCGCCAACTTCTCCTGTTTGGCACGCTGCTTGGTCCTCTCTTGGTGGGATCTTCTGTCACGATCATTATGAGAAGCGGACCAAGGCGCAGCGTGATAGGCGTACATACTTTATTAAGTGTACACAACAAGAACAAAAACAACAAAACGATACGTGAAGTCCTAGGTAATACAACAAACCATACGGAACAAGATCCCACAATAAACTAGTGAACACAGGCTGCCTAAGTATGGTCCCTAATCAGAGACAACGAGCTACAGCTGTCTCTGATTGGGAACCACCCTGGCCAACATAGAAATAAACGATCTAGAACAAAACCCATAGAAAACTAAACATAACAAGTCCACACACTGGCTCAACATTTAAGAGTCCCCAGAGCCAGGGCGTGACAACTCATTACATTTTGAGTGCTTAGCAGGACAGGAAAACGGTCCAATTCACTCACTTACAGTATCTAGAGAACATCCTTAGTCATTCCTACAGCCTCTGATCTGGCAGACTCACTAAACATACATGCTTTGTTTGTAAATTATATCTGTGTTGGAGTGTGCACCTGGCTATCCGTAAATAAAATACAAAACTAGAAAATGGTCTGGTTTGCTTAAATGATTTATACTTTTACTTTTAATACTTAAGTATATTTTAGCAATTACATTTACTTTTGGTACTTAAGTATATTTAAACCAAATACTTTTAGAATTTTACTCAAGTAGTATTTTACTGTGTAACTTTCACTTTTACTTGAGTCATTTTCTATTAAGGTATCTTTACTTTTACTCAAGTATGACCACGGGGTACTTCTTTCACCACTTGGCATCAGCCTATATATTCTCTCCCTACATATGGGACACTTTAGAAGATGGGGCGTGACACCATTTAGATGATGGTGATGATGCAACGTTCACTATAAGCAGGGCAATTTCCCATTTCTATGAAGCCTACAGGATGCTTTGGAAATAGAAATAGGAATTAGAATACTAGAATGGATATGAACCTTCTTATGATGGTCTAAAGCATCAGCCATTTTGGTCAGGGACTTGGTCAAACATGGTTTGCAGTGCTGTGATAAGATATTGTGTAAAACAATGAATTTGGAGATTATCTGCATTGTATGTTTGCTAGCTATAGCCAGCCAGTTTTAGAGGCATGATTCCATACATTTTTCAAATTGTGCCAATATGCCAATATTCCATTTAAACAATGCAGTCAATCCACAGCATACACTTGCTGAAATCAGTTGATGATAGGATTTAGACAAGTTTTAAATGCAACAAGTACTGATATTGTATAATATAATAACACTCACAGCATTCTAAGAAAATACAAATGTTGACATTTACGGTCTGTTTACATATATTTTAGAGGCTATTTAGACCGAAAATGTGTATAAACCTGTATAAACTGTATTTATAATTATACGTCAATATTTTGGGGTTACAATATTTCTATTACACAACTTCTGATATTTATCATACCTTTCTTTTCTTTTCTTGCAGAAGTAAAAACAGGAAATGCATCACCGATGCCTCTACTGCCATTCATTCCAATTAGACTGGTTTGGATTTCTCCTGACGAAAATAGCTGCCTTTATCACCCCCTTCTATAACTGTGAGGGATTATGACATAGACCCTTTTGTAATTTAATAGGATCTCTATGGAGTCGACAACCAGATGACATGGACAGATAAACTGTCTTTCTGTGTGTGTGTTTGTGTGTGTGTGTGTGTGTGTGTGTGTGTGTGTGTGTGTGTGTGTGTGTGTGTGTGTGCTATATGTCATATAGAGAGAGCACCACTTTCTTCCTCACACAACATCAATAAATTAGAGTACCAGCCACACAGTGATCATATCTTTGTTATCTCATCCCAGCTAGGGAGGCCAATGTAAATGTAATTTTCTTCCATGCTTTTTTCTGTATCGTTATATCAATGCTAAGCAGGGCATTGACATGGACCATCATAAAGAGAGAGTGTAAATCACCCCTACCACTAGTGCTCTCAACAGACATATACCGTTGCTACTGCACTATAGAAAAAGCCTCTGCTCCCCATTACATTCAGCTAGCTGCAGTCTGTTTATTTTCTGTTGTCTATGATCCCTCTTTTCTCCTCTGTCTAGCATATAGCATCACTTAGGCCGTTGGTTAGAGTTGCTGTGATGGTGATAAGGCCTCTCATCCCTGACTGATATAAACCAGGCCGTTAGCTAGCTGCGCTGCTGTTGGATGTTGCCGCGCTACAGATTAATAATTCAGTTGTCATTAGTATGCGCAGTGTCACAGGTCTCTCTGAGCGCCTTTATGACAGCCAGCCTGCCGTTGCCTCTTGTCTGTTTAACAACCACGACCCATGGTCCTGCCGTCGCCTCTTGTCTGGTTAACAACCATGACCCATGGTCCTATAGTCGCCTCTCGTCTGGTTAACAACCACGACCCATGGTCCTGCCGTCGCCTCTCGTCTGGTTAACAACCACGACCCATGGTCCTGCCGTCGCCTCTTGTCTGGTTAACAACCATGACCCATGGTCCTATAGTCGCCTCTCGTCTGGTTAACAACTACGACCCATGGTCCTGCCGTCGCCTCTTGTCTGGTTAACAACCACGACCCATGGTCCTGCAGTCGCCTCTCGTCTGGTTAACAACTACGACCCATGGTCCTGCAGTCGCCTCTCGTCTGGTTAACAACCACGACCCATGGTCCTGCAGTCGCCTCTCGTCTGGTTAACACCTACGACCCATGGTCCTGCAGTCGCCTCTCATCTGGTTAACACCTACGACCCATGGTCCCGCAGTCCACCTACACCAACCATTACTGTATGACAATAGGAGTGTGTGAGTGTGACGTGTGTGGCTGTTTGTGTGTGTGTGTGTGTGTGTGTGAGTGAGTGCATGTGGTGTGTGTTTGTTTTTGTGCGTGTGTGCGTGCATACCTGCAAACCTATAATTAGTGGTCTGAGTGAAGTGGATAAGCTACTGTGATCCATCCAGGTACCTACAGAGGTGTTAGCCTATCACGTTGTGTGAGCTTTTATCACTAATTGCCTCAGCGGATGACACAGAGTAATTATCAGGCTGACATGTAGCTCTTCAAATCTGACACTAACAGGCGCTGAGCCAGGGAGGCTTCCTATCTCTTATGCTACATGTGGCGGCGATCTGCTTTTAATAGTGCAGACATAGAGGAGGTGTGAATATAGATGTGTTGCCATGACTCTTGCCCACTGGCCTGCATGTATTCACTGAGTAGACTCTTGGACTACAACAAGTATGTATTCTGATTGCCAACAGTAGTAATATGTTGAGTGTGGCACTTGATAATCAACTGTATAATCATACTCAATGTGGAGTGATTGACCTGTGCTCAGCCACCCTCTCCTTGCAACATGATGCAGGCAGGCAATAGATGAGAAAACAAAGTGCTGCAATAGGGTGAAGGCAGAGGTTGAATATGAGTACAGGCAGAGCGAGAGATGGAGAGAGAAGGAAAGAGAGAGACAGACATACAGATGTAGGATCTTAATTTGAGCCAGTTTGCTACAGCAGGAAAATAATTCTGCAGCAACAGGAAATGTGAATTATGATGTGGATTATAATGAATGGACATTTTTTGTAGGGGTTGATACATTTTCTGTTTGGGCAAATCAAGTCTGACATTTTAAAATGGAAATTACAAACTTTAGAAGCCTTTTGTAATACAATACAAGTTTGCATTTCTTGCTCTGCAGTACAAATCTCAGCAACAAAAGAGTGATCAAATTAAGATCCTACATCTGTACAGACAGACAGACATACAGACATATAGGCAGACTAGGTCTATAGTAATAGGCTGCTCCAGTGTTCTGGGTGGATATGTGGATGAGTAAATAACTTGATGATGTCACAATGCCACTTTACCAGGGATGGAGCACTAGGGAACATTATGAGGTAACATGTTGCCACGGAAACACACTTCTAACATAATCCCAGACCACATTAAAATTGTTAGACAAGCTCAGGTAGAGCGTGTTAGCTACATCTCTCAACCTATAACTGATTTGATTGATTACAACAGTACACTACCCTAGCGTGTTATGGGTCAGACACTTAGTGACCCTGTCACTCTGGTCTCTCCTTGGGAGCAACGAAAGGAGACCCATAAACATAAAAAGAAACCCAAGGAGAAGAGCATCCCTCCAGCCCTGACCTTTCTTCAGCTGTTTACACTGCTGAGCTGCGTCAGGATGAAGAAGACACCATTTGATCCCTCCCAGAGTGGTGAGGGGAGAAAGGCAACAACGATACACGATACGAACAACAATAATGACTCTGATACTGGTGAGTGTGAGGAGGTGTCTATTGACTAGTGCTGCTACATATTACAATTATTTAGGCTTCACTTGGAAAAAAAAACATAATGTGTCTTGGAAATGTTTCACTTACAGGCTCTGACTATTCTGCAGGTGATGTGAAAAGGATCAAGGACAAGAGTAAAGGAAAGGTTCGGAGAGAGAAAGTTTGGATTGAAGTTCAGAAATCTCCTGAGTGGCACAGTGGTCTAAGGCACTGCATCGCAGTGCTAACTGTGCCACTAGAGATCCTGGTTCGAATCCAGGCTCTGTCGCAGCCGGCCGCGACCGGGAGACTCATGGGCGGCGCACAATTGGCCTAGCGTCGTCCAGGGTAGGGGAGGGAATGGCCGGCAGGGATGTAGCTCAGTTAATAGAGCATGGCGTTTGCAACGCCAGGGTTGTGGGTTCGATTCCCACGGGGGGCCAGTATAAAAAAAATATATATATATGTATTCACTAACTGTAAGTCGCTCTGGATAAGAGTGTCTGCTAAATGACTAAAATGTAAATCTCAGGACCACAAACGCAGAACGACACTGGAAACAGAAAAAGACAATAAACAAAGATCTAACTCGGTAAGACATCCAAACCTGCTTATCAATGAGGATTTGCCAATGCATTTGATAATTGATAATGACCACAATAAGGAAAACACAGTATATTGTGTTGCATTTGATACTGCTTGACAAATGTGATAATGTCACAATGCCCCTTCGGATGGGGTAGGCCCTACTAGTTAAAAAGTCTTAACGGAATCCATGGAACGTCCCAACTCTGACCTTACCCCCATTGAAGTTGAAATTGAAATGGTAAGGGTAGAGGTAAGGTTAGGGTTTAGGGTAGGGATGTCTCAAGGATCTCGGATAGCACTAACCCTAGTTATTATTGGGTAACATTTTGCCATGGAAACACACTAGAGCTCATTGGCTATTGATATTGTAGTTTGAAATATCAGTAGATTTCTAACTGATGTACTGATTGTGACCCTGAGGTCTCCCCTGTGGAGAAAGCAAAGGAGACCAAGCAGAAAGAGAAGAAGCAGAGCATCTATCCAGCTGTGGCGGCCCTGCAGCTGTTCACTCTCTTCTGCTGTGGAGGGAAAGTCAAGCTGAAGAAAACTCGTGCCTCTCAGTACAGACAGAGTAAAAAGGACCAGGACGAAGATACTGCATCTGATACTGGTGAGTGTTATGGGTTGTCTGTTGATTAGATATAGAATGATATTGCTCCACTTGGAAAGATGTGTCTTCAAAATCAAAATGTCTAAACAGGCTCAGACTGGTCTGGAGGAGATGTTACAACCAAAAAGGTCAAGGACAAGAGTAATGGAAAGGTAGGGAGGGAGAAAGACTGGACTGAAGTCCAGCTATTGAAATCATCTCAAGACCACGAACACAGAAGTACAACACCAGAAACAGACAAGGGAACTCATTTGGGACAAAGACCGAACTCTGTGAGACAAGCAAACATGCTGTATCATATTTTATCGTGAGCAAAAGATCTTTCCCATAATGTTTTATCATTGGGTATTGCAATTGTCTTATGCAGGCAAATCAAAGGACACCCCGGCAAGTGAAGACCCATGTGGAGGAAATATACATAAGACCTGACTCTCCGACTCTACCACGTGCCCACGTAAGTTACTGAAACCTGACTTACTATACGGACAAACAGAGATTCACACATCCAGGCAGTTTCCCCTCTGACCTCAACCTAACCCCCCTCTTCCTCCGGGTAGAGCTCCCTCTCCCAGTTCTCCCTGGCTAGGAACCTGGCCATCCTCCCGCTGGAGTGGCAGCTACCTGGAGTCCCTCTGACCACCTCGTCTATGGCAACTAGGACAGAGAGAAAGCCATCCACTACCAACACTTCGACACAGGCGCAGACAGAAACACAGACAACAGATATGAACACAGACACACAGACCACTGCCACCTCTCAGAGACAGATCTCCATGGTGACCACCCAGTCATCAGAGACCATGACAGAGGTTCACACATCAGACTCAAGCACCCAGAACTCCACTCCTGACATGGCACTGACCCCTGAGAGCACTAAGGACATGATCGCTACTGATGAGGATGTGAAGGATGACTCTGCTGAAGATTTGATCTCCACCCTAACAGACACCTCTATGGAGAAATCCGTACAGTAGGCCTAATGAACATTTCAATATAGCAAAAGCTATACTATGATCAATTAATAAATACAGTTAATATTTCTGCAGCAAATGTTCACTACTGTTGATATGTGAAGCAGCATGCTTAGGTTAGGCATATGTGTTTGAATTCACCAAAAATAATAAATAAACCAAAAATATATCAAACCACTACAGGTAGGGGAGAGTGAATACATCAGCATTGAGTTCATTTGGTCAATAATGATCTATGGGCATATTACATTCTGTAATATATGAAATAACAATCACCCACAGTGAATACAAAGCAGACATGTTCTATTTTCTCCCTCCGTCCTTCCCTCCCATGTCCTGATGAGGTTTAGATTGTCTTGTTATCCACCCATTCAACTGTTTAGCATTTTAATAACGCCTCGCAATCTCAGGGCCTAATTATTTTTGATTCACATGCTTAAAATAGAGCCCACATATCACCACATATCTGAGCGGCCTGAAGGTGCTGTGTTACTGGTGGGTTTCCAACAGATTACAGGGAGATTGGTGAAATAAGTCAACCTAAATAGGGACGATAGGAACATTATCATACTACAGCCTCATTCTCTTTGCCTATATTACAGCAGGGAGGATATATTGCTGTCATCAGAGTAATGGGTTACCACACATACTGTATGTACCTCATGTTTTCACACATCATGATGTAGTCCTTGTAAGATAACTCTGGAGCGTGATCTTGTCGTTTTATCACCTTGAAGGGTGACAGAATAGTGAGCTTTATCCATGACTTTGAGAATGTAGGTATTTTATGAATTCTCACAGGTACGATTTCTGTCAAACTGCACTTTTCTGTCTCTGTCATGCCTGCGGTCACCAGATGTACAGCCTCCCCAGAGCTGCATATTCCAGTGGCCTACATGCATGGATAATGAGCTGAGAGAAGTAGTTGCAGCACATCGTTTTAGGCTACAGCCAAGCTCTATCTTTAACCTGAGAAACATCTTAGTCCTACATGAGTGCACTCTCCACAACAAAGACCAGCCTGACATCAACATACTGTTGATAAAGTAGACATTGAATTAAATCAACATAACATAGACACTGTACATGTATTTTTGATGATTGTTAATCTAGAAAAGACGCAGAACATATTAACTCTGAAAGGGGAGAGAGAGAAGAGAGAGGGGGATGAATGGGTGGATAAAGAGGAGAGACAGTACAAGGGATGGTGAGATGTGTCCATTTATGAATTCAATTATTCAACTCCCCAATAAGAGGATCAAAGGTTCACCCAGGTGTACAAACAAACAGACATGCATGTACATACAGACATGCACGGACACACACCTACACACACAAAAACACACACGCACACACCCACTCCTCTATCCACATGAAGTGGTCAGGGCATCACAGTGATCTAGTTACAAGGACATTGAGAGAAGCCATTTCTCTGCTCTAGAGACTGTAACATTGATGAGGTTCACTGGACGCTCAAACACACCTCCAACATGTCCGTGAAATAAAAGATTACATCATCATTTTAATCCAAGTACTTTTCATATGACTGCACAGTTAGATAAGTATTACTACAGTGAGGACAATTAATAGAGATCCACACTCTTTTCACACTTCGGTAGGCTATCTATGCCAGGGGCTATTCTAGATCCTGAGCTATGAGAATCCCTTGACCTGGCCGAGCTCCCCTCACTGTACTGTAACACCAGGCTAACACCTATCAAGAGTAATCATGGCTTTAAGTGACCAGTCTATCCTCAGGGGGATACTCCTGACAACACATTGACAGCCAGGCTCTATTACGGTCTGTCAGCTGCTGTTTTTGCTGGCTCTGTCTTTACCCTGCTCATAGGACATGATGGACAGTAAGTGTGTGTGTGTGTGTGTGTGTGTGTGTGTGTGTGTGTGTGTGTGTGTGTGCGTGCGTGCGCTTGCGTACATGCGCTCATGCCTATGCATGCATGCCTATGTTTGTGTGTGTCCGTGTCTGCATTAATGTGTGTGTGCATGCGTTCCTATGCATGCATGCATGGGTGCACATGCATATCTGTGTGTGTGTGTGTGTATGTGTGTGTGTATGTGTGTGTGTGTGAGTGTGTATGACTGAGGGCTGGAATGAACAGTCAACTGTTTCTCATTAGTGTCTAGCTGCAGAGGGAGAGCAATAAGACAGTGATGTATGAATGTCCCCTGAGCAATCAGAGACACTATGAGCCATCATGGGAAGAATATATACAGCTTGGTACGAGACTCTGAAACAATGAATGGGTTTGATAGACAAAACATTTTTATACTCTACTACATTGTTTCCCAACTCCGGTCCTCGAGTACACCCAACCAGTGGAGGCTGCTGAGGGGAGGACAGCTCATAATAATGGTCGGAATGGAGTAAATGGAATGGTATCAAACACATGGTTTTTATCTGTTTGATTCCATTCCATTCCAGCCATTCCACTCCAGCCATTATTATGAGCCGTCCTCCCTGAGCAGCCTCCACTGCCCCCAACAATACATATCTTGTTGTGGCCCCGGAGAAGCACACCTGATTGTACTTGTCAACTAATCATCAAGCCCTTGACATTTGAATCAGGTGTTTTTGTCCAGGGCTACAATACAAATACAGTACTGGAGGAGGGAAAAACTGTGATAATATGATACAGATTCTCACTCTCACACTCTCACATATCACTCTCACTCCCTCTCACTCTCACTCTCACTCTCACTCTCACTCTCACTCTCTCTCTCTCTCTCTCCTCTCTCTCTCTCTCTCTCTCTCTCTCTCTCTCTCTCTCTCTCTCTCTCTCTCTCTCTCTCTTCTCTCTCTCTCTCTCTCTCTCTCTCTCTCTCTCTCTCTCTCTCTCTCTCTCTCTCTCTCTCTCTCTCTCTCTCTCTCTCTCTCCTCTCTCTCTCTCTCTCTCTCTCTCTCCTCTTTCCTCTGAACCGTAGAGTTGTATTGTTAATTCCACAGACATCGCTCTGTCAGTGAGACCCCATGAAACACATAGCATCTCTCCATCCTACACTGGGGAGTGGGGAGCCCTGAGGACCTACTTTGAAGTTCTCCACAGGCTATCGTTTACTGGTGGAGCACACTGATGGAAGGTAGAGGGGGATGGGGAGGTATGGAAAGAGAGAGAGAGAGAGAGAGAGAGGATTATTAGAGGATGATGATAGAGATATTATAAGTAATCCATTGGTAGAGCTAATGTATTTATTGAGTGTTGTGTTGCAGGATCACTTGGCACATCTGAAGCCTTTCCTTTTGGGGTGTTGCTATAGGCCATCAAGTGCTAACAGTCAGTATCTAAATAATGTTTGTGAAATGCTTGATAGTGTATGTGATGTAAACAGAGAGGTTTTCATCAAGTCGTCCACACAAAAGGAAGCTTCTCACTGTAACCAGTGCCTGTAATCTGGTTCAGGTTAATAATCAACCTACCAGGCTGTTTACAAACACTACAGGAACAAAATCATCTACATGTTTTTTTTTTAATTATTATTACATTTTTACTAATACTGTAGAACTTTGTTCTAAAGCTGTATCTGTACCCATTGGATGCAGTGGCTATATCCAGGAAAGCCAACGTTCCAAAAGCTGGTCCTAAAATAGTGTATAAGAGATCATACAAAATATTTTGCTGTGACTCATGTGGATGATGTTGAAAATATTTGTTGTTCTGATGTGGAGCCTACAGATGATGCACTTTATGAATTTATGAAATTGCTTCTTCCAATTATTGATAAACATGCACCTGTTAAGAAACTGACTGTTAGAACTATTAAGGCTCCATGGATTGACAAGGAATTAAATAACTGTATGGTTGAAAGAGATGGGGAAAAGGGAGTGGCTGATAAGTCTGGCTGCACATCTAACTGGCTGACTTACTGCAAATTGAGAAATTATTTGACAATCAACATGTACTGCACTGACACAAATGACTGATGAATGGTTGAAAGAAATTGATAATAAGAAGATTGTGGGAGCTGTACTGTTAGATTTCAGTGCAGCCTTCGATATTATTGACCATAACCTGTTGTTGAGAACATGTATGTGTTATGGCTTTTCAAGCTCTGTCATATCGTGGATTCAGAGCTATCTATCTAATAGAACTCACGGAAGTGTCTCTAATGTCAAACGTAAAGTGTGGTGTACCGCAGGGCAGCTCTCTAGGCCCTCTACTCTTTTCTATTAACACCAATGACCTGCCACTGCCATTAAACAATGCATGTGTGTCCATATATGCTGATGATTCAACCATATACACATCAGCAACCACAGCCAATAAAGTCACTAAAACTCTTTGTAAAGAGTTGCAGTCAGTTTTGGAATGGGTGGCCAGTAATAAACTGGTCCTGAACATCTATAAAACTAAGAGCATTGTATTTGGTACAAATCCTTCCCTACGTTCTAGACCTCAGCTGAATCTGGTAATGAATGGTGTGGCTGTTGAACAAGTTGAGGAGACTAAATTACTTGGTGTTACCTTAGATTGTAAACCATCATGGTCAAAACATATAGATTCAATGGTTGTAAAGATGGGGAGAGGTCTGCTTTTTTGACACCACACTCCAAAAAGCAATTCCTGCAGGCTCTAGTTTTATCTTATCTTGATTATTGTCCAGTCATATGGTCAAGTGCTGCAAAGAAAGGCCTAGTTAAGCTGCAGCTAGTCCAGAACAGAGCGGCATATCTTGCTCTTCATTGTAGTCAGAGGGCTAATATTAATACTATGGCTGAGGAAAGACTGACTGCATCACATCTTGTTTTATAAGAAACATTAATGTGTTGGAAATTCCAAATTGTTTGCATAGTTAACTTACACATAGCACTGACACACACACACACTTACCCCACCAGACATGCCACCAGGGGTCTTTTCACACTCCCTGGGTCCAGAACAAATTCAAGGAAACATCCAGTATTATTTTATCCATCTCATATAGCGCAGCTAAAGTGAACAGCAAACCTGGTTTCAAAAAAACTAATAAAGCAACAACTCTTGGCACCACGCCTCTCCCCCATGTGGCCTACTTGTTGTGTGTACAGTCGTGGTCAAATGTTTTGAGAATGACACAAGTATTGGTCTTCACAAAGTTTGCTGCTTCAGTTACATGAGATATTTTTGTCAGATGTTACTATGGTATACTGAAGTATAATTACAAGCATTCCATAAGTGTCAAAGGCTTTTATTGACAATTACATTAAGTTTATGCAAAGAGTCAATATTTGCTGTGTTGACCCCTCTTTTTCAAGACCTCTGCAATCCGCCCTGGCATGCTGTCAATTAACTTCTGGGCCACATCCTGACTGATGGCAGCCCATTCTTGCATAATCAATGCTTGGAGTTTGTCAGAATTTGTGGGGTTTTGTTTGTCCACCTGCCTCTTGAGGATCGACCACAAGTTCTCAATGGGATTAAGGTCTGGGGAGTTTCCTGGCAATGGACCCAAAATGTCGATGTTTTGTTCCCCGAGCTACTTAGTTATCACTTTTGCCTTATGGCAAGGTGCTCCATCATGCTGGAAAAGCAACTGTTCTTGGATGGTTGGGAGAAGTTGCTCTCGGAGGATGTGTTGGTACCATTCTTTATTCATGGCTGTGTTCTTAGGCAAAATTGTGAGTGAGCCCACTCCCTTGGCTGAGAAGCAACCCCACACATGAATGGTCTCAGGATGCTTTACTGTTGGCATGACACAGGACTGATGGTAGCGCTCACCTTGTCTTCTCCAGACAAGGTGTTTTCCGGATGCCCCAAACAATCGGAAAGGGGATTCATCAGAGAAAATGACTTTACTCCAGTCCTCAGCAGTCCAATCCCTGTACCTTTTGCAGAATATCAGTCTGTCCCTGATGTTTTTCTTGGAGAGAAGTGGCTTCTTTTCTGCCCTTCTTGATACCAGGCCATCCTCCAAAAGTCTTCGCCTCACTGTGCGTGCAGATGCACTCACACCTGCCTGCTGCCATTCCTGAGCAAGCCTTGCACTGGTGGTGCCCCGATCCCGCAGCTGAATCAACTTTAGGAGATGGTCCTGGCGCTTGCTGGACTTTCTTGGGTGCCCTGAAGCCTTCTTCACAACAATTGAACCTCTCTCCTTGAAGTTCTTGATGATCCGATAAATGGTTGATTTAGGTGCAATCTTACTAGCAGCAATATCCTTGCCTGTGAAGCCCTTTTTGTGTAAAGCAATGATGATGGCACGTGTTTCCTTGCAGGTAACCATGGTTAACAGAGGAAGAACATGATTTCAAGCACCACCCTCCTTTTAAAGCTTCCAGTCTGTTATTCTAACTCAATCAGCATGACAGAGTGATCTGTCATGCTAATTATATTATTATAATATTATATTATTATTATTATTATTATTATTATTATTATTATTATTATTATTATATTATCTCCAGCGTTGTCTTCGTCAACACTCTCACCTGTGTTAATGAGAGAATCACTGACATTGAGGTGCAGGTCAATTTGTAACATTTTTGACGTGCGTTTTTCAGGATTTTTTTGTTGTTATTCTGTCTCTCACTGTTCAAATAAACCTACCATTAAAATTATAGACTGATAATTTCTTTGTCAGTGGGCAAACGTACAAAATCAGCAGGGGTCAAATACTTTTATCCCCTCACTGTATATGCTAATATATGCCATTATAATTATGCAACATACAGTATAGAGACTGATCATATACTCCCGAGTGGCGCAGTGGTCTAAGGCACTGCATCGCAGTGCTAGCTGTGCCACTAGAGGTCCAGGCTCTGTCGCAGCCGGCCGCGACCGGGAGACCCATGGGCGGCGCACAATTGGTCCAGTGTCGTCCAAGGTAGGGGAGGGTTTGGCCGGCAGCGATGTGGGTTCGTTTCCCACGGGGGGCCAGTATGAAAAAAAAACAAAAAAACATGTATGCATTCACTAACTGTAAGTCGCTCTGGATAAGAGCGTCTGCTAAATGACTAAAATGTAAATGATGGCAGCTGGTTCTTTTGTGGCAGGGCGGAAATGCAGTGTAAATGTTTTTTGGGGATTAAGTTCATTTTCATGGCAAAGAGGGACTTTGCAATTAATTGCAATTCATCTGATCGCTCTTCATGACATTCTGGAGTATATGCAAATTGCCATCATCAAAACTGAGGCAGCAGACTTTGTGAAAATTAGTATTTGTGTCATTCTCAAAACTTTTGACCACGACTGTATGTACTGACATGTATGTGTAACTGATATATGCACACACACACGACATGTTCATGTTTCTAAATGTATGTCAATTGTATTTTGTCTGTAATGTCTTGTTCGTTATGTGTCGGACCCCAGTAAGACTAGCTGTCACCATTGATGTCAGCTAATGGGGATCCTAATAAATCAAATCAAATCAAGAGGGGATAGGCTGTGCTCAGTAAACTGACTACAGTGTGCAAGCCCACCTCCTGTCCTGACTGAGCATTTCTCCAGTCTCTGAAAACTGCATTAGCCAAAACACATTGGTCGAGAGAAGGTCAGTGCCATCATGATGATGGAACGACAAGTTCACTAAACCCAGCACTCAATCACACAGGCATATGCATGCACGTACACACACGCACAAACGCAGGCAGATAGGCAGGAATGCATGCACGCACATACACATATATTTGTGTATTGATTCTGATATTACAACACCTTGCACTATTCACTGAGATAACACCACTAGACCAGAGTCCCAAGGTACAGTATATGATTCCCCGTCCTACCTAGTTCTGCTTGGTTTAATGTTTGAAGTTAAAATGTTTATCCTGTAAATGTATAATTGACTTCATGCCGGCTGTGACCACAGTGGTGGAGGTCATAACACAGAGACATGGCTGCCTTTATTTGTTTAGCTACTGGCCCTCACTAAAAGGAATCCAATAAGCCATCAGGATGCACCCTGTGGCCATACAAGTGTTTAGGGGTCTGAAAGGAAGACTAGGTAGAGTGCGTAAACACACTGACAGACACACATAGAAGAAAACACACATCGTCCCTCTATAGAACACTTACTACCAACACACCCACCTATACATTAACCCTCTGAAACACATACACACACACTGCATTTATCTGGCCACTAATGGTCTTGGCTGGAGGATGAAGGCATTTGTTATCGTCTTCAGGAGAGGCCAAGGTTTGTTCAACATCACTACCCAGGAGGCACCATTCTGATCTCTCTGTGCCAGTCTTTGTGTGCGGCTCTCTGTGGATTCACCCAGGCTCACTGCCCTGTAAAGCAATCTAATCTTCACTGGACTGCAAGAGCCTTACTGCCTTTACAGAGAGCTGCAGGGCTAAACTGTAGCCAAACACTGAACTGGCAGTTTTTTATCGTTTTCAAATTAATGGCAACATTAATGATCTTTACTATCATTGGATAAAAAACATATTACACATGTAACAGTCTTGGGAGGATAAAAGACACTGCAGCCATTTAACAGAGAGCGAGAGAGAGAGAGAGAGAGAGAGAGAGAGAGAGAGAGAGAGAGAGAGAGAGAGAGAGAGAGAGAGAGAGAGAGAGAGAGAGAGAGAGAGAGAGAGAGAGAGAGAGAGAGAGAGAGAGAGAGAGAGAGAGAGAGAGCGAGAGACAGAGAGAGAGAGAGAGAGAGAGAGAGAGAGAGAGAGAGAGAGGGAGAAACAGGAGGATTCATTGGATATATGGACTGACATTTTTGAAGGGAATCAATTCAGTTACCCCACTGAAACTTGCACATGTGTGTAGCCTATGTTATGATGTGTAGACTATTTTATCATATGTGTTGTACTAAACAGTATATTAGAAAACCATTCATGATTGCTTTACATACAACATTTGGTCATTGACATACTGTATGTAGTCATTTGATACTCTCTGGTGGCCTTTTAAGGTATAGCAGCATAGCACTGCCTCCCCATGCTCTCCCATACAGATAACAAAGATGGTGAATAATGAAGATGTTGCATAAAGGCTGTTTACCATTTTTTTTTTAAAGGTCAAGGTTTCTGTCTGTGTAAGTGGGCGTTCCGGTTCTCACATGAGAATGCTTTCCGGCATGCATGCTCAAAGATGGTCACACGAGAGAGGGAACACCCACTTACACAGACAGGAACCTTGACCATTTCTTTTCAATGGGAAACTGCCCGATAACAGCTGGCTCTGGTCTACTTACTCCCCCTTCACCCCCGCTCACCCCACCCTGCCACGCCCAATCAGAAAACAATTAGCCTGTGAGATGCTTCGCTTTCTCTACCGTCTCTGCTGATAGGATGTCAGAGCATTGAAAAAGCTGTAAGTCTACTGTCCTACTGATTTGCGTACACTGTCAAAAGAACACACACTAGTAATTAAATAATAGGTGAAACAGTGGAATATAAACGCTCTATTACAAATGAATCTGCAACACAATACAATTGAAATTGGGTGATGTGAACACATTACACTACACAAGATGAACAGATCCACATATACAGTATGTTGCGATAGTGTGTAATGTAGCATTATTTGTAGCAGCCCGCTGGCTAAATGTACATTATAATACTGTTACTAGGCCATCCTGCCCACCAACAGATGCTACCCATGGGGCAATAACACGGTGAGTGAACATTCTCCCAACGTCATATGTCAATGTAGGTCAAATCAAGTAGAAATTATGCATTTCTGTCAATACAGAAGACAGATTAATGGTTACAGTGTATGGAATGGGATTCAATTCAAAACCTGTACTAGATGTAACATTAGAAGGTATGTTTTGTCGAGCCTAGGGGGCAGGAGAGAGGATAGGGAAGGGCTAGAGCAGGTGGTAGGGGAGGGTGTGTAGATAATATCTCAAATACTCCAACTGTAGAATAATTTTATAATGCCTTATTCCCCACTATAACAGCTATCTGAGCTGTGTTTTTCACTGTAGATCCAGAAGGTTGTTTCTTTCCTCTTGAATTGTGTTGACCGGTACAGAGGTTTGTGGGAGCAAACACAGTGCATGCACCATATCATTAACATGCTTTTGTAATTCCCTGGCCAGAAATAAAAGCATTTATTTTGCCAACAACCGACTGTCTGTGACTAAAATAGGGCTACAAGTCACACTGTTCAGAGTGGATGTCATTATACACTCTCAGAAAAAAAGGGTTCAAAAAAGGGTTCTTCGGCTGTCCCCATAGGAGATACCCTTTTTGAGTTCCAGATAGAACCATTTTTGGTTCCCGGTAGAACCCTTTTGGGTTCTATGTAGAACCGTCTGTGGAAAGGGTTCTACATGGAACCCAAAATAGTTTTACCTGGAACCAAAAAGGTTCTAATTGGAACCAAAAAGGGTTCTTGAAAGGGTTATCCTATGGGGACAGCCAAATAACCATTTTAGGTTCTAAATAGCACCTTTTTTTGTGTACCAAAGACCTTGGAATAACTACAAGATAGGGGTGGTAGGATGATGCAGTACTATGATTCTGGTCAAGGGTTTAATATAATCTGACTAATCTGATAGATTAGTTTTGTTGTGGTGCAGTTCAGTTGGTAGTTTATCACTCCTCTAGTGATTGCATCTCTGCCACTATGGAGCCAGAGTGCTATGAAATGACAACCTTATCTGTGATTCAGTAAGTAGTCTACCTATCGACCCTTGGGTGTGTGTGATTACAACACATTGGCAAACATATGTGTTTATTTAGTTTATAGTAGCCTACTGTAGTAGTGGATTTTACTCTGCAACAGAGTGGGGAATGCTATTACAACATACTGTATGTAGACCAAATAAGAGGATCATACCATTACATCTGTGAACAGATTATGTAATAGAATGTATCAATGTGCATTAGGTTTAAAGGTTTATATAGATTTTCCTGTGTTTAGGTTTGTGTGTGTACGCGTGTGCGTGTAATTACACAGTAAATAGCCCGAAACAGGGTGTAGTGACAGAGGTGATGACTGACACCACTGTCTACAGCATCCACAGGGTTTTCATTTGGACTTTGTTATGACAGCCACTGGTCCATGTTTGCATTGGTTATCGGTATGCAACTGTCTGTCATCCTTGTTCTACTATTGTATGTCCATCTGTCAGTACAAGGGTCTTATGTGTCCTTCAAATAATGCTGTGCTGGTGCTACCCTAGTGCAGCCAAGACTGACAGCTCTAAAAAGCATGGTATACTGTATTGTGTCTAACTGTCTGATTGACAGTGACATTAGGTAAACTGTGGATGATATACAGAAATGATTGTGACTGGGTCCTGCTGGTCAGTACCATCTTTATACTGATTCAACCTTGTTTCCAGTAAGACAGTATTTTATAACTTCTGTATTCTCACCCTGAGGGCAAAATAACAGCCATAAAAATCATACCAGCCATGAAAAAAGAAAAAACACAAGATAATATTCCAAATAAAAGCAAATCACATTTTATTGGTCACGTACACATATTTTGCAGATGTTATAGCAAAATGCTTATGTTCCTAGCTCCAACCTGCAGTAATACCTAATAATACAAAACAATACACGCAAATCCCCAAAATATAAAATCAAATCAAATCAAATTTTATTGGTCACATGCGCCGAATACAACAGGTGCAGACATTACAGTGAAATGCTTACTTACAGCCCTTAACCAACAGTGCATTTATTTTAAACAAAAAAGTAAAAAATAAAACAACAACAAAAAAAAGTGTTGAGAAAAAAAAGAGCAGAAGTAAAATAAAGTGACAGTAGGGAGGCTATATATACAGGGGGGTACCGTTGCAGAGTCAATGTGCGGGGGCACCGGCTAGTTGAGGTAGTTGAGGTAATATGTACATGTGGGTATAGTTAAAGTGACTATGCATAAATACTTAACAGAGTAGCAGCAGCGTAAAAAGGATGGGGTGGGGGGGCAGTGCAAATAGTCCGGGTAGCCATGATTAGCTGTTCAGGAGTCTTATGGCTTGGGGGTAGAAGCTGTTGAGAAGTCTTTTGGACCTAGACTTGGCACTCCGGTACCGCTTGCCGTGCGGTAGCAGAGAGAACAGTCTATGACTAGGGTGGCTGGAGTCTTTGACAATTTTGAGGGCCTTCCTCTGACACCGCCTGGTATAGAGGTCCTGGATGGCAGGAAGCTTTGCCCCAGTGATGTACTGGGCCGTACGCACTACCCTCTGTAGTGCCTTGCGGTCGGAGGCCAAGCAGTTGCCATACCAGGCGGTGATGCAACCAGTCAGGATGCTCTCGATGGTGCAGCTGTAGAACTTTTTGAGGATCTGAGGACCCATGCCAAATCTTTTTAGTCTCCTGAGGGGGAATAGGCTTTGTCGTGCCCTCATTCAAGAAATGTATAAATATTAGAACAGGGGTGTCAAACGTCCGGCCCGCGGGCCGGATCAGGCCCGCAAACGGGTTTAATCCGGCCCGCGAGATGATTTTGTAAAGTATAAAAATGAGCTGCAATTTTTCAATAAAATAAACTGCTGTTCCAATTGTGTCCACTCGATGGCGCAATAGCAATTGTATTAAGCAAGCAAACTGTTTATACCGGGGCAGAGCAAATAGGTCAAGCAAGTGCAGCCAGTCCGGATGAGCTACTTTGTTTTGCCCGCGGTATTTATTACGGCTTCTACTTTTAACATTATGTGCTTTGGCACCCTCATTGCCCCAATATGTCTCTGTCAAAAAAGAGAAAAGTGGACGCAGAGTGCAGAGTGTTCGAAGAAAAATTGTCATCCTTCTATTTATTCACGGAATTGAATGGGAAAGCTGTGTTTGGTGTGTTCACAGCATGTTGCAGTGCTGAAAGAATATAACCTTCGTCGCCACTATGTGAGTCTTCATGCCGACAAATATGACAACTTTCAAGGACAGCGGAGAAGAGAGAAGGTGAATGAACTGTTGGTGGGTCTGAAGAAACAGCAGTCTGTGTTTACTCACAGCCGAGACATCAGTGACGCTGCAGTGAAAGCTAGCTACCTCATTGCTAATGAAATCGCAGTGGCTTCAAAACCATTTAGTGAGGGTGAATTTGTAAAAACATGCATGATGAAGGCAGCAGAGATTGTGTGCCCTGAAAAGCACCAGGCTTTTGCAAATATCAGCCTGACAAGAAACACAGTTGCAGACAGGATTTCCGATCTTTCAGTGGATTTGGACAGCCAGTTGAAGCAAAAAGTAAAGTCATTTATTGCGTTTTCGGTTGCAATTGATGAAAGCACGGACATTACAGATGTTGCACAACTGGCCATTTTCATCCGCGGAGTTGATGACACATTGACCGTCACCGAGGAGTTCGTGGAGTTGGTGCCCATGACAGATACAACGACAGCAGCTGATATTTTCACTGCACTCGTCGGCGCGCTGGACAGGGTCGGAGTGGACTGGTCCCGCGCTGTCAGCCTGGCTACAGATGGTGCGCCCTCAATTATCGGGAAAAAAGCAGGCGTTGTGACAAAGTTCAGAGAGAAAGTGCAATCTGCAAATGGAGGATGTGATTTTTGGACTTTTCACTGTATTTTGCACCAGGAGGCTTTGTGTTGCAAGTCATTAAAGATGGATAACGTCATGAATAAAACAAAGCTGCGCTCAAGGCTCACGCACAAGCACTTGAATCACATCCTGAAGTTGGCTGCCACTCAGGATGTGACGCCTGATATTGATGCGCTGGTGAAAGCTAAAAGATGCCAGGTATCAGGAGTCAAATAAACTATGCAATCCCACTTAAAGTGCTGCATGAGACACCCTGATATAGTTCTGTGATCTGTGATATACTTCTGTGAATCACTGAGGCATTGTGTGTTTGTGTGTTGTTTGTCCTCAGAATTTCAAATAACTTGAGGTGTTTTATGATTAATAGTGATGTTGTGCTTTTGGACACACTGTCCTCAGGCTCCAGCTTTATGTTTATATGTTTTTATGTTGATGTGCTATTGTTTTTAATTGATTTTATTTTATTTGTATATTTAACCTATTCTTGACTCTGTGGTTCTTGCACTTGTTTGGGGAACAGGATTTCAGTATTTGTATCTACATTTCTGCCTGAGAAATGACACCCTGATATAGTTCTGTGATCTGTGAAACAGTTATGTGAATCACTGAGGCATTGTGTGTTTGTATGTTCTTTTTCTTTAGAATTTTCAAATAAACTTCAGGTGTTTTAAGATTAATAGTGATGTTGTGCTTGTACTATTTTGGACACACTGTCCTCAGGCTCCAGCTTTATGTTTTATGTTGATAGTATTAAAACAAAGAAAACAATCTGAAGTTGTTGTTTTTAAGTTATATATACCATGATTTTACCGGTCCGGCCCACTTGGGAATAGATTTTCCTCCATGTGGCCCCTGAGCTAAAATGAGTTTGACACCCCTGTATTAGAACGAGCAAGTCTGGAATATAAGTCTCTAAGGTGTAGGGTAGAGTACTGGGTGGTAGCCGGCTAGTAACAGTGAGTAAGGTTCAGGGCAGGGTACTGGGCGGAAGCCAGCTAGTGGTGACTATTTAACAGTCTGATGGCCTGGATATAGAAGCTGTTTTTCAGTCTCTCGGTTCCAGCTTTTATGCACCTGTCTCCGCCTTCTAGATGGTAGCAGGGTGAACAGGCCGTGGCTCGGGTGGCTGAGGTCCTTGATGATCTTCTTGGCCTTCCTGTGACACCGGGTGCTGTAGATGTCTTGAAGGGCAGGCATTGTGCCCCCAGGGATGCGTTGGGCTGACCGCACCACCCTCTGGAGAGCCCTGCGGTTGCGGACGGTGCAGTTGTTGTACCAGGCAGTGATAGGCAGTGTACAGTGCTATGGTGATTGCGTCATCTGTGGATCTGTTGGGGCGGTATGCAGATTGTAGTGGGTCTCAGGTGTCGGGTAAGGTGGAGGTGATATGGTCCTTAACTAGCCTTTCAAAGCACTTCATGATGACAGAAGTGAGTGCTACGGGGCGATAGTCATTTAGTTCAGTTACCTTCCGAACCAGTGAATGAAGTTAACGAGAACATCTTAAAGAAATAAAGGGAAGACAAATGGAGTACTTGAAGAAAAACACAAACACAAACAATGCCAAGGTTGCGCTCCCATCCCAAGTGGATAGGACTGCTGACAATGGCAAGAACTCCGCCCGCAAAATGAGAGGAACATTTAAAGCCAAAAGCCACATACATGGAGGATATGTATATGGGAAAAAGGGCTGGGGCAGCTGTTGTTGTTTTGCTGTAAATAGATCTAAGAGGCAAAGAGAACTCCCTAAAGCTCCAGTCAACTGAATGCTGATTATAATCTGTCTGACATGATTGAAAACTGTCCCCATCTCTTACTCCCCTCCCTTCTGCTCCTCTCTGTCTCTCTCTCCGGCTCTACTATCACTCCCTCCATCCCTCTCCCTCTCCCTCGCTTTCTCTATTTCAATTTCTCCTATCGGTGCATGGTGATCCGGTGAGTAACAGTGTATGAAGTAGCCCGTTGCCATGGCGTCAGATGCCAGCCACATGCTGGAGGCAGCCTTGGAGCAAATGGATGACATTATCGCTGGTAAGCTTCTATTTTATTAAGACCTCCTCAAAGACAACCCGGCTTGCAATTACTGCTCTCTTTAGACTGGTATTTGGTCATGTCTTGAAGGTTTCATTGAGATTTAAATATATTAACTTAGAGTAGGAATGTTACATTTTGTTCAGTTCTTTCTAAGCATAATCAAAATAAATTGTGTACTTTGGATTGTAGTTGAAATGATGAAAGGAAAGTTCCTCTTAGGATCTTGAAGTTTGAGATACTGGGATTCATCTTGTTCCAACTAGAGCAGATTTACTGGGGGAATCTCAGCAGGTTTTGAATAGATGGTCATTGTCAGTAGGCTACTGTACATCAACCATTCTGCTAGTCTTTTACGCTGCCTCTCTTCTTCCCCCACCTGATCTATTCCATGTATACTCTATCATTTATATTACATTTCCATTTTGGTCATTTAGCAGACACTCTTATCCAGAGCAATTTACAGTCAGTGCATTCAACTAAGGTCGATAAAACAACCACATATCAATGTCATAGAATGAAAAAAACGTTCCTCAATAAAGCAGCTATCAGCAAAATCAGTGCTAGCAAGAAAGACAAATACAACATCCTTGTCTGTAGTTGTCCACCACTCTATAACTAGCTTTCTTTCCATATTGTTCAGCTCTCCATGTTTTCTTACAGGGGTGATACATTTCAGTCACCACTGTTTGTCATAACCATAGCAGGATATCAGATGACTCTGTTGGGGTTCCTGTAAGGGGCACAAGACAAAAGGCTCTAATAATAGAGATAGCATAGTGCTAATGACCCCCAGTACACTGCAAGACAGAGAAAACCGTGACATCACCCATAGAGATGGTCATACAGGCTAACATATTGCTAATAATGCTAACAATTCCTGTAATAGGCCTACAGCTAAGGTGACATGAGATCATGAATATATATCTGTGCAGACTAGTGCAATATTTAAAAGACCATCAGAGCACAGCACTTTGACACACTGCCTTTACTCAGAGAAGCAGTCAATACACCATGCAATGTCCCTACAATATCCCTATAGGGAACACTTGAGTTTTCAAAGCTGACAGCGTTCAGGCACTGTTGAAGCTAGCGTTGTAGTGGGAGGGTGCCCTCCAGTGGTTATGCTAGGTAGCAGTTGGATGTTTTCAATTATTTCACACATTATGTTGATGTATTCAGTGACTCACATTGGAAATTCAAACTGGCATGATATATTCATCAGCACATAATACTTTCACTCAGCAATCCTAACAGCCTGTTTATGGAGCAGTCACATACAATATAGTCAACAGCAACAGTTTATAGTAATCTGATTTCAGAAAATCAAAACAAGTCAAAATGGATTGCTAGACTCTGGGATAGCTAGTTTTAAGGCTCTGATGGCTGTATCACCCCTATGATCTTTGCCCTAACCATAACTTGAATCTAAATTATTTCATTTTATTGGCAGGAGGGTTCTGCGAGGCCTTCTTGAAGTTTGGGGCCCAGGGTTACCACTCCCAGGGTTCGAACTCTGCCCCCACCTTTGCCCTCACCTCAGCCATTAATCCCAACATCAGGGTGCTGCAGCTGGTAGAGGATCTCAGGGTAGCCCTGGAGGGCCAGGTGGACCAGGAGGAGCATGAGTCCATGAGCAGACAGGTCCCCATGGACACAGCACACACCCTGTTAGATTGGCTGGAGAAGGGAGGGGTGAGTAACTTCAACACAGCCTAAACTCACTTCACACACTAAACTGGCTAGTGTGGTGTATTTATTCAGGAAACCTTGTTACTGGGTTCTATTGAGCATATGAACCATCTTTCAGAAGGAGGGGGGGGGGGGGGGATTATGGGGTGGAATAGAGACAAAAATAACAAAGTGATAGTGTTTGTGTAGGAGACGGAGAGGGATAAAAAGAGAGAGACAGAAAGCAAGAGAGAGAGAGAGAGAGAGAGAGAGAGAGAGAGAGAGGGGAGGAGAAGAAAGGGAGGGAGAGGAGCCAGCTGGCGTGGTCTGAGTCGTAGTGCTGCAGTCTGATATTAGAGACTAGCCACTTCTCAGCCTGCCTCTGTCTGGGCTCCAAAAATCACAGCCAGGGTCCGACCTAGACACAGCACACCATAGGGTCCCCACTACAGTCTCTCTGCAGCAAGAGAGAGAGTAGGAGGGGAAGAGGAGGAAGAAGCAGATAGAAGGATTCAAGGGGATTAACAGTGATAAAGTATCTTTCTTTCAGAAGCTCTGTTAAGTTTCTGAGCTCCTCTCTCTCTCTCTCTCTCTCCTCTCTCTCTCTCTCTCTCTCTCT
>NW_028161167.1:0-69000 GCF_964263955.1 Coregonus lavaretus
ACCAAAAAAGTGTTAAACAATTAGAAATTCTTCAAATAGCCACCCTTTGCCTTGATGACAGCTTTGCACACTCTTGGCATTCTCTCAACCAGCTGTGACAAGGTAGGGGGGACATACAGAATATAGCCCTATTTGTTAAAAGAGCAAGTCCGTATTATGGCAAGAACAGCTCAAATAAGCAAAGAGAAATGACAATCCATCATTACTTTAAGATATGAAGGTCAGTCAATATGTAACATTTCAAGAACTTTTGAAGTTTCTTCAAGTGCAGTCGCAAAAACCATCAAGTGCTATGATGAAACTGGCTCTCATGAGGACCGCCACAGGAAAGGAAGACCCAGAGTTGCCTCCGTTGCAGATGATAAGTTCATTAGAGTTACCAGCCTCAGAAATTGCAGCACAAATAAATGCTTCACAGTGTTCAAGTCACAGACACATCTTAACATCAACTGTTCAGAGGGGACTGTGTGAATCAGGCCTTCATGGTCAAATTTCTGCAAAAGAACCACTACTAAAGGACACCAATAAGAAAAATAGACCTGCTTGGGCCAAGAAACACGAGCAATGGACATTAGGCTGGTGGAAATGTGTCCCTTTGTCTGGAGTCCAAATTGGAGATTTTTGGTTCCAACCGCTGTGTCTTTGTGAGACGCGGTGTGGGTGAACAAATGAACTACGCATGTGTACTTCTCACCGTAAAGCATGGAGGAGGAGGTGTTATGGTGTGGGGGTGCTTTGCTGATGACACTGTCTGTGATTTATTTAGAATTCAAGACACACTTAACCGGCATGGCTACCACAGCATTCTGCAGCGACACGCCATCCCATCTGGTTTGGGCTTAGTTGGACTATCATTTTTTTTTTCAGCAGGACAGTGACCCAACACACCTCCAGGCTGTGTAAGGGCTGTTTGACCAAGAAGGAGAGTGATGGAGTGCTGCATCAGATGACCTGGCCTCCACAATCCACAGACCTCAACCCAATTGAGATGGTTTGGGATGAGTCGGACGGCAGAGTGAAGAAAAAGCAGCCAACAAGTGCTCAGCATACGTGAGAACTCCTTCAAGACTGTTGGAAAAGCATTCCAGGTGAAGCTGGTTGAGAGAATGCCAAGAGTGTGCAAAGCTGTCATCAAGACAAAGGGTGGCTATTTGAAGAATCTCAAATATAAAATATATTTTGATTTGTTTAACACTTTTTGGGTTACTACATGATTCCTTATGTGTTATGTAATAGTTTTGATGTCTTCACTATTATTATACAATGTAGACAATAGTAAAAATAAAGAAAAACCCAAACTTTTGACTGGTACTGTCCTGATCGTCATAATGAACGGACCAAGGCGCAGCGTGATATGAGTACATACTTTAATAGGTACTTTCAATATAACACAAAACAACAAAAACGATACGTGAAGTCCTCGGTCATAAACACAAACCTTAACGGAACAAGATCCTACCAAACACAAGTGCACAACAGGCTGCCTAAGTATGGTTCCCAATCAGAGGAGACAAGCAACAGCTGATTCTCGTTGCCTCTGATTGAGAACCACCCCGGCCAACATAGAACCACATAACCTAGAACAGAACATAGAAAACGACAGTACCCCCCCCAAAGGCGCGGACTGCGACCGCGCCAACATAAACCCAACAGGGGATGGGCCGGGTGGGCATTCCTCCTCGGAGGCGGATCCGGCTCCGGGCGTGACCACCACCCTCTAACAACCCCCCCGTAGCGCCCCTGGTCTGGTCTGGCCCCGCTGGCTGGAGCTGGACTGGACATCGGTGGAGCGGATTGCTTAGGCTCAGGTGTGGAGCAGCTGACCGGTACCTGACCAGGCACCGGTGAAACAGGCACGGGCTGTGCCGGACTGACGACGCGCACCACAGGCTTGGTGCGGAGAGCAGGAACGGGCTGACGACGTGCACCATTGGCTTGGTGCGGGGAGCAGGGACGGGCCGGACCGGGCTGACGAAGCGCACCATTGGCTTGGTGCGGGGAGCAGGAATGGGCCGGACCGGGCTGACGAAGCGCACCACTGGTTTGGTGCGGGGAGCAGGAACAGGCCGGACCGGGCTGACGACGCGCACCATTGGCTTGGTGTGGGGAGCAGGAATGGGCCGGACCGGGCTGACGAAGCGCACCACTGGTTTGGTGCGGGGAGCAGGAACAGGCCGGGCCGGGCTGGCGACGCGCACCATAGGCTTGGTGCGGGGAGCAGGAACAGGCCGGGCCGGGCTGGCGACGCGCACCATTGGCTTGGTGCGGGGAGCAGGGACGGGCCGGACCGGGCTGACGAAGCGCACCACTGGCTTGGTGTGGGGAGCAGGAACAGGCCGGACCGGGCTGGCGACGCTCACCACAGACTTGGTGCGGGGGAGCAGGAACAGGCCGGGCCGGGCTGGCGACGCGCACTATTGGCTTGGTGCGAGGGGCAGGAACAGGCCGGGCCGGGCTGGAGACGTGCACCATTGGCTTGGTGCGAGGGGCAGGAACAGGCCGGGCCGGGCTGGCGACGAGCACCATTGGCTTGGTGCGAGGGGCAGGAACAGGCCGGGCCGGGCTGGCGACGCGCACCATTGGCTTGGTGCGAGGGGCAGGAACAGGCCGGGCCGGGCTGGCGACGCGCATCACAGGCTTGGTGCGAGGGACAGGAACAGGCCGGACCGTACTGGGAACACACACCACTGGCTTTGTGTGGGGATCAGGAACGGGCTGGACCGGACTGGTAACACACCTCAGTACCTCTCGCCGTGCCTCTACACTCTCCTTCCCTCTACTGACCAATGGCCCCCGTAACCTGGTGGCCTTCTCTCCTCGTCCACAAACTCGCCCTTTATCTGCCTCCAGCAGCCCCGTCGTCCATGCCGTGTGCCCCCCCCAAAAAATGTATTGGGGGTGCCTCTCGCCTGTCCGACGACGGCCCGGTTGGCGCCGCTTCTCCTCTCCTGCCTGGGTCTCCCCCTTCATCACCCTGCGGTAACGGACGTTCTCCTCCTCCGTGATCTGCCCCCAACCGAGGAGGACATCCACTAACGTTACCTCCGGCGTTTGCTCCTGGACACGCTGCTTGGTCCTGTATTGGTGGGATCTTCTGTCACGATCGTTATATGAAGTGGACCAAGGCTCAGCGTGATATGAGTACATACTTTAATAGGTACTTATAATTACAACACAAAACAACAAAAACGATACGTGAAGTCCTCGGTCATAAACACAAACCTTAACGGAACAAGATCCCACCAAACACAAGTGCACAACAGGCTGCCTAAGTATGGTTCCCAATCAGAGACAACAAACAACAGCTGATTCTCGTTGCCTCTGATTGAGAACCACCCCGGCCAACATAGAACCACATAACCTAGAACAGAACATAGAAAACGAAACATAGACACTACACAAAGAAACTAACACCCTGGCTCAACATACAAGAGTCCCCAGAGCCAGGGCGTGACAGGTACTGTATATTTTTGAACATGCATTTAAATTGCAATAATTTAAATTTCATTGATGCAATTACATTTTATCGACTGTTTTGTTAAATCCTCCATAATTTGCTCACATTGGAGACTCAAATGCATGATTCACTCTACAGGGCTGACCCAAACCTGCTGACTGATTTTAATTTTTTTGCTTTGTCCTTTTCAGCAGGGTTCCAGCAACTATGGTGGCTGTGTAACCAAGCCAGCCCATGTAAACCTTGGCTTGGCTAGGCACAGTTTGCCCTATAGTGTGAATCAGCAACAGAGAGACTTTGGGACAACAGTTCACTAATGATGAATGCCTTGTTCCATCCTGAAAATCAGCTGTGTGATTAATGGAATTGATTAGTCCAGCTAAATGGACCATTGCTTATTATTTACTCATTGCACTGGTAGCTGTAGACCGACCAGGTATTAATTAGACTGGACTTAAGTTCTAAATTACACATGATAACAAGGGGAAGGAGAAATAACAAGAGGACTAATCGGTTTGTCTTTGTCTCGATGCCAAATATCCTGTCATCATTTTACATTACATTTTAGTCATTTAGCAGACGCTCTTATCCAGAGCGACTTGCAGTAAGTTAGTGCATACATTATTTTTTAAATTTTTTATTTTATTTTAGAGCTCAGGTGCATCCTGTTTCCATTGATGATCCTTGAGATGTTTCTACAACTTTATTGGAGTACACCTGTGGTAAATTGTATTGATTGGACATGATTTGGAAAGGCACACACCTGTCTATATAAGGTCCCACCGTTGACAGTGCATGTCAGTGCAACAACCAAGCCATTAGTTCGATAGAATTGTCCATAGAGACAGGATTGTGTCGAGGCACAAATCTGGGGAAGGGTACCAAAACATTTCTGCAGCATTGAAGGTCCCCAAGAACACAGTGGCATCCATCCTTCTTAAATGGAAGAAGTTTGGAACCACCAAGACTCTTCCTAGAGCTGGCCGGCCGGCCAAACTGAGCAATCGGGGGAGAAGGGCCTTGGTCAGGGACGTGACCAAAAACCAGATGGTCACTCAGACAGAGCTCCAGAGTTCCTCTGTGGAGATGGGAGAAACTTTCAGAAGGACAAACATCTCTGCAGCACCACCAATCAGGCTTTTATGGTAGAGTGGCTAGACAGAAGCCACTCCTCAGTAAAATGCACATGACAGCCTGCTTTTAGTTTGCCAAAAGGCACTAAAGGACTCTCAGACCATGAGAAACAAGATTCTCCCGTCTGATGAAACCAAGATTGAACTCTTTGGCCTGAATGCCAAGCATCACATCTGGAGGAAACCTAGCACCATACCTACGGTGAAGCATGGAGGTGGCAGCATCATGCTGTGGGGATGTTTTTCAGCGGCAGGGACTGGGAGACTAGTCAGGATCGAGGGAAAGATGAATGGAGCAAGGTACAGAGAGATCCTTGATGAAAACCTGCTCCAGAGCGCTCAGGACCTCAGACTGGAGCGAAGGTTCACCTTCCAACAGGACAACGACCCTAAGCACACAGCCAATACAACACAGGAGTGGCTTGCGGACCAGTCCCTGAATGTCCTTGAGTGGCCCAGCCAGAGCCCGGACTTGAACCTGATCTTAACATCTCTGGAGAGACCTGAAAATAGCTGTGCAGCGATGCTCCCCATCCAACCTGACAGAGCTGGTGAGGATCTGCAGGGAAGAATTTGAGATACTCCCCAAATACAGGTGTGCCAAGCTTGTAGCGTCATACCCAAGAAGACTCAATGCTGTAATCACTGCCAAAGGTGCTTCAACAATGTACTGAGTATATGGTCTGAAAACTTATGTAAATGTCAAATTTCAGGTTTTACATTTTTAATACATTAGCAAAATGTTCTTATAACCTGTTTTTGCTTTGTCATTATGGGGTATTGTGTGTAGATTGATGAGGGAATAAAACAATTTAATGGATTTTGAATAAGGCTGTAACATAACAAAATGTGGAAAAAGTCAAGGGGTCTGAATATTTCTGAATGCACTGTAAATAGGCTATCAGCTAAATACAGTAATTACAGTGCCTTCATAAAGTATTCACAAGCCTTGACTTTTTCTATATTTTGTTGTGTTACAGCCTGCATTTAAAATTGATTAAATTGAGATTTTGTGTCACTTGCAAACACACAATACCCCATAACGTCAAAGTGGAATTATTATTTTTTGAAATTCTTACAAATTAATTAAAAATGAAAATTTGAAATGTCTTGAGTCAAGAAGTATTCAACCCCTTTATCATTGCAAGCCTAAACAGGTTCAGGAGTAAAAATGTGACCAATCGGCTCAATTCGGTCTTATTTATTATGAAAAATGTATGCACTCACTAACTGTAAGTCGCTCTGGATAAGAGCGTCTGCTAAATGACTAAAATGTAAATGTTGCAACATTTCAAATTGTGTTTTTTTTTTTACATTGGATTAAAGTAGAAACTCAGAGCTAGAAAATGGTATATCATACACTACAGTTGAGGAACAATGGGAAAGTAATTCTGCTTTGAAAGTTGATAAACTTGTAACCCCAGTTTTGAGAAAATGGCCCTTTGAATGTTTTGGTACGTCTACTGGAGAGTTGTTCTTTGTCTACACCCATTCAGCATGCAGTAGTTCACACCCTGTTAAGCCTTAGCCCTACCCATCGCTTTAAAGATTCACATGTGAGGCCATGTGCTAAACAGAGTGGGTACGGTAGTGTACTAAACAACCAAAGATTTCAAGACTAAAGGCTGGTTTATACTACGTCTATCGACATATCTGTATACAGTTGTCACAGTGACATCATGAACATTCTATTGTCATCCGACATCTGCAGCCTGGTGGTCCAAAATAGCATAACTGGTGTATTTTAAAACCAATAAACCCATCCATTTAAAAAATGAATTTTGTATACAGTACGTCAATCTAGCAAACCAGGCAACTAAAAGCAACTTTCTAAACAATGTTTTGGTTAGTTTCAAGCTTGTTAACTAGCTAGCTAATGTTACATTAACTGGCTAGCCAGTTCAAATAAATACAATATCATATACAGTGGGGAGAACAAGTATTTGATACACTGCCGATTTTGTAGGTTTTCCTACTTACAAAGCATGTAGAGGTCTGTAATTTTTATCATAGGTACACTTCAACTGTGAGAGACGGAATCTAAAACAAAAATCCAGAAAATCACATTGTATGATTTTTAAGTAATTAATTTGCATTTTATTGCTAAAAAATGCATATTTATTGTTAAAAAATAAATAACGGAAAAGTGGTGCGTGCATATGTATTCACCCCCTTTGCTATGAAGCCCCTAAATAAGATCTGGTGCAACCAATTACCTTCAGAAGTCACATAATTAGTTAAATAAAGTCCACCTGTCTGTAATCTAAGTGTCACATGATCTCAGTATATATACACCTGTTCTGAAAGGCTCCAGAGTCTGCAAACCACTAAGCAAGGGGCACCACCAAGCAAGTGGCACCATGAAGACCAAGGAGCTCTCCAAACAGGTCAGGGACAAAGTACTGGAGAAGTACAGATCAGGGTTGGGTTACAAAACAATATCAGAAACTTTGAACATCCCACGGAGCACCATTAAATCCATTATTAAAATGTTTAAAGAATATGGCACCACAACAAACCTGCCAAGAGAGGGCCGCCCACCAAAACTCATGGACCAGGCAAGGAGAGGCAACAAAGTGACCAAAGATAACCCTGAAGAAGCTGCAAAGCTCCACAGCGGAGATTGGAGTATCTGTCCATAGGACCACTTTAAGCCGTACACTCCACAGAGCTTGGCTTTACGGAAGAGTGGCCAGAAAAACAGCCATTGCTTAAAGAAGAAAATATTTTTCATTGGCAGGGACTGAAGCAAACATGTTTGGTGTTCGCCAAAATGCATGTGGGAGACTGCCCAAACATATGGAAGAAGGTACTCTGGTCAGATGAGACTAAAATTGAGCTTTTTGGCCATCAAGGAAAACTCTATGTCTGGCACAAACCTAACACCTCTCATCACCCCGAGAACACCATCCCCACAGTGAAGCATGGTGGCGGCAGCATCATGTTGTGGGGATGTTTTTCATCGGCAGGGACTGGGAAACTGGTCAGAATTGAAGGAATGATGGATGGCGCTAAATACAGGGAAATTCTTGAGGGAAACCTCTTCCAGAGATTTGAGACTGGGACGGAGGTTCACCTTCCAGCAGGACAATGACCCTAAGCATACTGCTAAAGCAACACTTGAGTGGTTTAAGGGGAAACATTTGAAAGTCTTGGAATGGCCTAGTCAAATCCCAGACCTCAATCCAATTGAGAATCTGTGGTATGACTTAAAGATTGCTGTACACCAGCGGAACCCATCCAACTTGAAGGAGCTGGAGCGGTTTTGCCTTGAAGAATGGGCAAAAATCCCAGTGGCTAGATTTGCCAAGCTTATAGAGACATACCCCAAGACACTTCCAGCTGTATTTTTTGCAAATGGTGGCTCTACAAAGTATTGACTTTGGGGGGGGGGGCAATGATCAACAACCAACTTCACAGAGTTTAAAAATAATAATGTGCAAATATTGTACAATCCAGGTGTGCAAAGCTCTTACAGACTTACCCAGAAAGGCTCACAGTTCTATTCGCTGCTAAAGGTGATTCTAACATGTATCTACTCAGAGGTGTGAATACTTATGTAAATTATATATTTCTGTCTTATTTTTTTTTCAATACATTTGCCAAAAAAACAACAACATGTTTTCACTTTGTCATTATGGGTATTGTGTGTAGATGGGTGAGACAAAAAAAAATATTTAATCCATTTTGAATTCAGGTTGTATCACAACAAAATGTTGAATACGTCAAGGGGTATGAATTCTTTCTAGCCATAGATATGCTAGTAAGCTAGACTTCATTGTCTGCATAATAAAACAATCCCTAGTAAGCTATTGTTTTGACTGTGGAGTGATTGTATTATTTGGCATTAATAGACTGGTTTTACACAACACAAACTTTCTATCCAAGCTGCGAGAGAGCACGAGGACGGCTAAGGTAGGCTATAGGCCTACTGGACAATTGTATATTAAAAAGAAATCTATTGGTTACTGATCAGTATGTTGTTGCATCGAAAATTCATTTTACAATCTGCAATGTTTGAATTTCCCACTTTAATTACTGAACAAGTAAATACATTATTGCCGCAGGCCAGCATTCTAAATTGCAGCATTTCGACACGGTAGGCCTTTAGCGTCGTGAAACATAAACGTTAAGCTTAACATGATGAAAATGCGCTGCGCCTGTGGTACAGACCTGACGGCAATCTTTTTCTCTATTTACATGTCATTTCCAATGAATAGTAATGAGCATTGTTGTTGGCGCTCTGCTGTCTCCAGATGACCTTCTAAATCTCTATTGGCGTGATAATTCAGCTCACAGAAATGAATTGCAATAGCACATAGCATAGCGCAAGGAACCATTCTGACCCCACTGATGTTTTAATGCATGCCTAATAGCCCTAGCTGTGTCAAGGATCTCCGCTCACGATGTGCAGAAAATACCAGAAGGGGCGTTGCTATGAGGGAGAGCTGCAATGGGAGATATACATTTACATTTTAGTCATTTAGCAGACGCTCTTATCCAGAGCGACTTACAGTTAGTGAGTGCATACATTTTATTTTTTCATACTGGCCCCCCGTGGGAATCGAACCCACAACCCTGCCGTTGCAAACGCCATGCTCTACCAACTGAGCTACACGGGACCATCATACATACATTAAACAGATAAGCGTGCTTGCCAATCGTCGAGTACACGCAATGAGAAATGGGAAGCGGTGCTCAATGTGACCCTCTTGGAGCACGATTGCAGCATATGGCGCATGCATTTTAAAAGGCAAGAAAATTACCCTCAGTGGTACTGTTTCTTGTCAAATGGCAAAGGAGGTAGCAATTTACACCCCTGCAGCCTTCTTTCGAAGGAAGGACATGCTAGTCACATTGGCAATGGCACTGCAGCACTGGGCTTTTGTTTTTGGATTCAATAGCAAGTCTTATTGAGAGACCTGGCAGCAGGAGTGGGCCACATGCTCAGTCCTAAGTTCTGAACTAGTCTACAGAACGATGTCCTCAGTATGCCTCTAAATATGTCCCTAGGGGCCAGAGCCGAAAACAGCTCGGCCCCCTGGGACCCAGAGAGGAAATTACATCGCTGTGCAATCACACCGAGTTCTGGGGATGGAGAGGAAGAGCTGCTCAGGCCCCCAGTGTCCGGTCTGGAGCGTGAAGTCACGAGCTCTGGTCGGCTACTGCGTAGCAACCTAGCGGTGCCAAAAGCCCTGGTCTGCCCTAGAACGGCTATGTAAATTGTGTTCACCAGAATGGCCAAAAGAAAAATTAATTGACTGGCGTTTTGGGCTCAGAAATGTGTTTATTATAACCAAGTTCGATCCCCACTGTGAATTATTTAAAAGTTCGCTACAAATCGAAATATTTCATTAAACAGTGATCCATTCTGACTACTACATTTGTGGTCACACAGGACCACGTGCTGACACAGACCAATCACATGCACCTAAGGGGGTGTAGTGTGCTATCCAGATGAGAGTGCGGAGTCAACAAGCCTCTCAAGTGGAGATGGAGGGGCTGACCAATGTCTATGGGGCTTCCAGTATTGACGCTGACTTCATCTAGAAGCGTTGCCTTGACTCTCTCAGGCAGGATGAAAACGACTACATCGACCATGATCCTTTGCTAGTTACTGCCACTTTCACCATGATCCTTAGTGATTTTTTGGTGTCATTCATCCCCATTCAGCGACATGGCGTGCTTCAAATTCAAATACTTAACGCGCCATCGGGAGATTTCCATAGGAATATGTGTATGATGTCAGTGCTATCACTATCTACTGGTTTTATGTCTATGGGGCTGCTAGCTCAAAGCACTCCCTCTCATTCCCTTGGATGTGAAAATATTTCTGATTATTAACCAAGTGCACAGCAGAAAGAGAGAAAAAAGTCAACTTCTGGGAAAAGCAATTAAAATGTTATATTCATTATAGGCAGGATTTGTTTGAGGGGGGTTAATATATGGCTCTGTTCTGATTGTGTAAATGTAGGTTATCCCATGAACACCATCTGAGAGGTTGTATACGGTAGCTGACATCACTTGGTTTAGTATTCCATGTGGATTTCACAGCAGTGACAGTGCTGTGTTTGACAAACATCCAGCACTAATTGCAACCTGACAAATACAAAAACAAACAGGAGAAAGAGAAGAGTTCAAACAAACTATGGAAAGTCCTATCCCACTGGGCAAAAATTGGTTGAATCAAAGTTGTTTGCGCGTCATTTCAACCGTTGTTAATTTTGTCTGCAAATAAAGTGACAAAATATTTGTCAAACACTATTTTTCAAAGGCAGTTGACGAGATGATAACTGACTAAATAGACCCAGAAAAAAACATTACTAAACGAAAATTATTTTTGATTTCGGTTGTTGAAAACGAGACGAGACTAAATTATGTCTGGGATAGTAAGTGGACTGGATAAGAGTTTATGGAGAGATTGAGAGGTATTCAGTGTTATTTGTTTGGTCCAATCAAAAGCATGCAGGTCTTTAGCAGAATTTTAAGGCTTTCTCATTGCAATGTTGCAATGCGGTTTTTGGTGGAAAATAAATACCATGCCCAGGTCATTCACGAGTCACCTGGCGGCAACAAATCATTGATGCAAATAAGGCACATGCCATGGCTAATCTCCCAGTGGTACACGCTCCCGGTAGAAAAAGGGGCGACATTTGGAGCCACTTTACTTATTGTGTCGATTCAAACAAGACCGAATGAGCCAGTTTACTTATTGAGTTGAATCAAACAAGACCATTTCCATGGGAGAAGACAGTGTTTGCACCCACAAGTTGACGGGGAAAAATATCCTTGTACATCTGAAAGCGCATCATTCTAATATATATGCTCAGGTATTAAAATGATGTCATGGCTTTAGAAGCTTCTGATAGGCTAATTGACATCATTTGAGTCAATTGGAGGTGTACCTGTAGATGTATTTCAAGGCTTCAAACTACCTTCAAACTCAGTGCCTCTTTGCTTGACATCATGGGAAAATCAAAGAAATCTCAGAAAAAAGATTGTAGACCTCCACAAGTCTGGTTCATCCTTGGGAGCAATTTCCAAACTCCTGAATGTACCACGTTCATCTGTACAAACAATAGTACGCAAGTATAAACACCATGTGACCACGCAGTCGTCATGCCGCTCAGGAAGGAGACGAGTTCTGTCTCCTAGAGATGAACGTACTTTGGTGCGAAAAGTGCAAATCAATCCCAGAACAACAGCAAAGGACCTTGTGAAGATGCTGGAGGAAACAGGTACAAAAGTATCTATATCCACAGTAAAACGAGTCCTATATCGACATAACCTGAAAGGCCGCTCAGCAAGGAAGAAGCCACCGCTCCAAAACCGCCATAAAAAATCCAGACTATGGTTTGCAACTGCACATGGGGACAAAGATCATACTTTTTGGAGAAATGTCCTCTGGTCTGATTAAACAAAAATAGAACTGTTTGGCCATAATGACCATCGTTATGTTTGGAGGAAAAAGGGGGTTGCTTGCAAGCCGAAGAACACCATCCCAACCGTGAAGCACAGGGGTGGCAGCATCATGCTGTGGGGGTGCTTTGCTGCAGGAGGGACTGGTTGCACTGCACAAAATAGATGGCATCATGAGGAAGGAAAATTATGTGGATATATTGAATCAACATCTCAAGACATCAGTCAGGAAGTTAAAGCTTGGTCGCAAATGGGTCTTCCAAATGGACAATGACCCCAAGCATGCTTCCAAAGTTGTGGCAAAATGGCTTAAGGACAACAAAGTCAAGGTATTGGAGTGGCCATCACAAAGCCCTGACCTCAATCCTATAGAAAATTTGTGGGCAGAACTGAAAAAGCGTGTGCGAGCAAGGAGTCCTGCAAACCTGACTCAGTTACACCAGCTCTGTCAGGAGGAATGGGTCAACATTCACCCAACATATTGTGGGAAGCTTGTGGAAGGCTACCCAAAACGTTTGAACCAAGTTAAACAATTTAAAGGCAATGCTACCAAATACTAATTGAGTGTATGTAAACTTCTGACCCACTGAAGAAATCGAAGCTGAAGTAAATCATTCTTTCTACTATTATTCTGACATTTCACATTCTTAAAATAAAGTGGTTGTCACGTTCGTTGTTTAAAGGATTGGACCAAGGTGCAGCGTGGTATGCGTACATGTTTAATTTATTAAATAAACACTTGACAAAATAACAAAAGCAACTGAACGTGAAGTTCTAAAGGCTAACAGCAACAAGCCTAAACTGAAACAGAAAGAAGATCCCACAACTAAAGGTAGGCAAAATGGCATGGGGGAAGAGTAGACGACCGGACCCGGACTGGGCACCGGTGAAGTGGACTGCCCCGGCTCTGGTATCGAGCAGATAACCGGAGCTGGACTAGGCACCAGTGGAGCGGACTGGTCTGGCACTGTAGTGAAGCAGCTGACCGGAGCTGGACTAGGCACCGGTGGAGCGGACTGCTCTGGCACAGGAGTGGAGCAGCTGACCGGAGCTGGACTAGGCACCGGTGGAGCGGACTGCTCTGGCTTTGGAGTGGAGCAGCAGACCGGTGCTGGACTAGGCACCGGTGGAGCGGACTTCTCTGGCTCTGGAGTGGAGCAGCTGACCGGAGCTGAACTCTTCGGGCCATGGATCATCACTGGAGGCTTCGTGCCATGGATCATCACTGGTTGCTTCGTGCCAGTGCGGGGTGTTGGCACAGGATGCACCGGGCTGTGGACACGCACCACTGGTTTGGTGCGAGGAGCAGGCACGGGCCGTACCAGTCTAGGGACACGCACCACTGGTTTGGTGTGAGGAGTGGGTACGGGGTGCACCGGGCTGTGGACACGCTCTTCGGGCCATGGATCATCACTGGAGGCTTCGTGCCATGGATCATCACTGGTGGCTTCGTGCCAGTGCGGGGCGTTGGCACAGGATGCACCGAGCTGTGGACACGCACCACTGGTTTGGTGCGAGGAACAGGTACGGGGCGCACCGGGCTGGCGACACGCACCACTGGTTTAGTGCGAGGAGCAGGCATGGGCCTTACCAGGCTATGGACACGCACCACTGGTTTGGTGCGAGGAGCAGGTACGGGCCGTACAGGACTGGAGACACGCACCACTGGTTTGGTGCGAGGAGCAGGAACGGGCCGTACCGGACTGGAGACACGCACCACTGGTTCGGTGCGAGGAGCAGGCACAACCCGTCCTGGCTGAATGCTCATTTTAGCCCGGCAAGAGCAGGACGCGGGCACCAAGCGCACCGGGCTGTGAATGTGTACTGGAGATACAGTGCGTATCACAGCATACAGTGGGGAAAAAAAGTATTTAGTCAGCCACCAATTGTGCAAGTTCTCCCACTTAAAAATATGAGAGAGGCCTGTAATTTTCATCATAGGTACACGTCAACTATGACAGACAAATTGAGGAAAAAAAATCCAGAAAATCACATTGTAGGATTTTTTATGAATTTATTTGCAAATTATGGTGGAAAATAAGTATTTGGTCACCGACAAACAAGCAAGATTTCTGGCTCTCACATACCTGTAACTTCTTCTTTAAGAGGCTCCTCTGTCCTCCACTCGTTACCTGTATTAATGGCACCTGTTTGAACTTGTTATCAGTATAAAAGACACCTGTCCACAACCTCAAACAGTCACACTCCAAACTCCACTATGGCCAAGACCAAAGAGCTGTCAAAGGACACCAGAAACAAAATTGTAGACCTGCACCAGGCTGGGAAGTCTGAATCTGCAATAGGTAAGCAGCTTGGTTTGAAGAAATCAACTGTGGGAGCAATTATTAGGAAATGGAAGACATACAAGACCACTGATAATCTCCCTCGATCTGGGGCTCCACGCAAGATCTCACCCCGTGGGGTCAAAATGATCACAAGAACGGTGAGCAAAAATCCCAGAACCACACGGGGGGACCTAGTGAATGACCTGCAGAGAGCTGGGACCAAAGTAACAAAGCCTACCATCAGTAACACACTACGCCGCCAGGGACTCAAATCCTGCAGTGCAAGACGTGTCCCCCTGCTTAAGCCAGTACATGTCCAGGCCCGTCTGAAGTTTGCTAGAGTGCATTTGGATGATCCAGAAGAGGATTGGGAGAATGTCATATGGTCAGATGAAACCAAAATATAACTTTTGGGTAAAAACTCAACTCGTCGTGTTTGGAGGACAAAGAATGCTGAGTTGCATCCAAAGAACACCATACCTACTGTGAAGCATGGGGGTGGAAACATCATGCTTTGGGGCTGTTTTTCTGCAAAGGGACCAGGACGACTGATCCGTGTAAAGCAGGGGTGTCAAACGTCAGGCCCGCAAACGGGTTTAATCCGGCCCGTGAGATGATTTTGAAAAAAAATTACAATAAAATAAAAAAATAATAATAATTTTGTAAAGTATAAAAATGCGCTGCAATTTTTCAATAAAATAAACTGCTGTTCCAATTGTGTCCACTGGATGGCGCAATAGCAATTGTGTTAAGCAAGCAAACTGTTTATACCGGGGCAGAGCAAGTAGGTCAAGCACGTGCAGCCAATGAGCTACTTTGTTTTGCCCGCGATATTTATTACGGCTTCTACTTTTAACATTATGTGCTTTGGCACCCTCATTGCCCCAATATGTCTCTGTCAAAAAAGAGAAAAGTGGACGCAGAGTGCAGAGTGTTCCAAGAAAAATGGTCATCCTATTTATTCACGGAATTGAATGGGAAAGCTGTATGTTTGGTGTGTTCAGAGCATGTTGCAGTGCTGAAAGAATATAACCTTCGTCGCCACTATGTGAGTCTTCATGCCGACAAATATGACAACTTTCAAGGACAGCGGAGATGAGAGAAGGTGAATGAACTGTTGGCGGGTCTGAAGAAACAGCAGTCTGTGTTTACTCACAGCCGAGACATCAGTGACGCTGCAGTGAAAGCTAGCTACCTCATTGCTAATGAAATCGCAGTGGCTTCAAAACCATTTAGTGAGGGTGAATTTGTAAAAATATGCATGATGAAGGCAGCGGAGATTGTGTGCCCTGAAAAGCGGCAGGCTTTTGCAAATATCAGCCTGACAAGAAACACAGTTGCAGACAGGATTTCCGATCTTTCAGTGGATTTGGACAGCCAGTTGAAGCAAAAAGTAAAGTCATTTATTGCGTTTTTGGTTGCAATTGATGAAAGCACGGACATTACAGATGTTGCACAACTGGCCATTTTCATCCGCGGAGTTGATGACACATTGACCGTCACCGAGGAGTTCGTGGAGTTGGTGCCGATGACAGATACAACGACAGCAGCTGATATTTTTACCGCACTCGTCGGCGCGCTGGACAGGGTCGGAGTGGACTGGTCCCGCGCTGTCAGCCTGGCTACAGATGGTGCACCCTCAATGATCGGGAAAAAAAAGGCGTTGTGACAAAGTTCAGAGAGAAAGTGCAATCTGCAAATGGAGGACGTGATTTTTTGACTTTTCACTGTATTTTGCACCAGGAGGCTTTGTGTTGCAAGTCATTAAAGATGGATAACGTCATGAAGGTGGTCATCCAAACTGTTAATTTCATCCGATCCAGAAGCCTGAATCACCGTCAGTTTGACAGCCTTCTCAGAGAGAAAGACCACATCTATGGCCTGCCATACCACACTGAGGTAAGATGGTTAAGCCGAGGTGCTGTGCTGAGGCGTTTCTTTGATTTACGAGAAGAAATTGAACAGTTCATGGAAGAAAAGGGCAAACCAGTGTTAGAATTTAATTCCGCAGAATGGATGCAGGACCTTGCATTTATGGTGGATGTTACAGAGCACCTGAATAACTTGAACAAACAGCTGCAAGGGCGCAACAAAGTTGTCACGCAGTATTATGACAGCATACGTTCTTTCAAGTTGAAGCTGTCATTGTGGGAGACGCAACTTGCCGGTGGTGATGCAGCTCACTTCCCCGTCTGAAAAATGTGTGCGCGACCCAACATGTGGCAGACATGAAGCGGTTCAAAGATAAAATAACGGGACTGTTACGGGAGTTTGAGCAACGCTTTCAGATTTATGTTTATATGTTTTTATGTTGATGTGCTATTGTTTTTAATTGTTTTTATTTTATTTGTATATTTAACCTATTCTTGACTCTGTGGTTCTTGCACTTGTTTGGGGAACAGGATTTCATTATTTTTATCTACATTTCTGCCTGAGAAATGACACCCTGATATAGTTCTGTGATCTGTGAAACAGTTCTGTTAATCACTGAGGCATTGTGTGTTTGTGTGTTCTTTTTCTTTAGAATTTTCAAATAAACTTGACGTGTTTTATGATTAATAGTGATGTTGTGCTTGTACTATTTTGGACACACTGTCCTCAGGCTCCAGCTTTATGTTGTATGTTGATCGTATTAAAACAAAGAAAACAATCTGAAGTTGTTGTTTTTAAGTTATATATACCATGATTTTTCTGGTCCGGCCCACTTGGGAATAGATTTTCCTCCATGTGGCCCCTGAGCTAAAATGAGTTTGACACCCCTGGTGTAAAGGAAATAATTAATGGGGCCATGTATTGTGAGATTTTGAGTGAAAACCTCCTTCCATCAGCAAGGGCATTGAAGATGAAACGTGGCTGGGTCTTTCAGCATGACAATGATCCCAAACACACCGCCTGGGCAACGAAGGAGTGGCTTCATAAGAAGCATTTCAAGGTCCTGGAGTGGCCTAGCCAGTCTCCAGATCTCAACCCCATAGAAAATCTTTGGAGGGAGTTGAAAGTCCGTGTTGCCCAGCGACAGCCCCAAAACATCACTGCTCTAGAGGGGATCTGCATGGAGGAATGGGCCAAAATACCAGCAACAGTGTGTGAAAACCTTGTGAAGACTTACAGAAAACGTTTGACCTGTGTCATTGCCAACAAAGGGTATATAACAAAGTATTGAGAAACTTTTGTTATTGACCAAATACTTATTTTCCACCATAATTTGCGAATAAATTCATTAAAAATCCTACAATGTGATTTTCTGCATATTTTTTTCTCATTTTGTCTGTCATAGTTGACGTGTACCTATGATGAAAATTACAGGCCTCTCTCATCTTTTTAAGTGGGAGAACTTGCACAATTGGTGGCTGACTAAATACTTTTTCCCCCCACTGTAACAGGGTGCCTGTATGGTCCCACGCTCCTTAACGCGAGTGCGGGGAGTTGGCTCTACTCTGAAACCTGGCTCCGCCAGCCTCTGCTCTAAGGACTGCGTTCTCTTTTGCTGTAGGGTTAACTCCTCTCTCAGCTCCTCCTGTTGTCTGGCCAGCTCCTCTCTCCGTGCATCCACTGACTCCTTCTCCATGTGGGCCTCCTGCAGCGCCTCTTTCTGAAGGGAGAGCTCCTGCTCCCTCTTCACCATCAGCCCCCGTAAGGTAGTTATCTCCTCTCTCAGAGTGCTGAGCTGCATGTCTTGGAGGGCCTCTATAACAGCGGCCTCCTCTTCCTCCACAGTCAGCCCTTTCAGGGCCTCCTTCTGCTCCGTGTGCCCCCCCCCCCCCCAAAACATTTTTTTTATTGGGGCTGCCTCTCGTGCTTCCTTCACGGTGGGCACCGTTGATGTCGCCGTTGATCCTCTCCTGCCTGGGCTTCTTCCTTCGCCCAGGGTCCTTTACCGGCTAATATCTCCTCCCATGTCCAAAATGTCTTCCCCACCTGTGTCCAGGGTGTCTGCTCCTCCTGACCTCGCTGCTTGGTCCGTTGGTGGTGGGATCTTCTGTCACGTTCGTTGTATAAATGGTCGGACCAAGGTGCAGCGTGGTAAGCGTACATGTTTAATTTATTAAATAAACACTTGACAAAATAACAAAAGGAACTGAACGTGAAGTTCTAAAGGCTAACAGCAACAAGCCTAAACTGAAACAGAAACAAGATCCCACAACTAAAGGTAGGCAAAATGGCTGCCTAAGTATGATCCCCAATCAGAGACAACGATCGATAAATAGAAAAGTGAGGTGTAACTTTGCATTGGGACTTTTGATGCGTGTGCTAATGCAAATCCATATGTTACACGTGGTTACGTTTATGCTACCTACTTTTTAAGATACAAAGTGCCATTGCGCATCAGCCATTGCGAGTGCATAGGGTAGCAGTCTACAACTGCAAAGTCTTTTTAGGACATTAAATGTACTGTTAGATTAATACATGACTACTAGAAGTGGGTATTATATTTAGTGTTAGCGATAAGGCCAATCTGTTTTGAGTTTTCACTTCCTCGTGGAGGTGAATTAGCCCCCCAAATAAATTTGGCTATGATATTAGTGCACATAAAGATGTAGGGAAATTAATCTCTATTGAACAACACAATTCAGAAAATTCTGGAGCCCTATTTTAACAGTAAAATATAACAACAACACCCTATTGTCAACCCACAATTCATGACAATCACTGGATTAGGTTGCACATTAAAATATCTTAAATCATGCATTCCTGCTTGGACATGTTAGATGAAACAACGTATTTCTTGAAAAGCCTACCATCTCAAATCAAATCAAATTGTATTTGTCACATGCGCCGAATACAACAGTGAAATGCTTACTTACAAGCCCTTAACCAACATTGCAGTTTTAATAAAAATAAGTGTTAAGTAAAAAATTGATAAGTAAAAAATAACAAATAAAAAGAAATAACAAATAATTAAAGAGCAGCAGTAAAATAACAGTAGCGAGGCTGTAGACATGAGGTACCGGTACAGAGTCAATGTGTGGGGGCACAGGTTAGTCGAGGTAATTGAGGTAATATGTATATGCAGGTAGAGTTAAAGTGACTATGCATAGATAATAACAGATAGTAGCAGCAGCGTAAAAGAGTGGCTGGGTGGGGTGGTGGTAGCCATTTAATTAGCTGTTCAGGAGTCTTATGGCTTGGGGGTAGAAGCTGTTAAGAAGCCTTTTGGACCTAGACTTGGCGTTCCGGTACCGCTTGCCGTGCGGTAGCAGAGAGAACAGTCTATGACTAAGGTGGCTGGAGTCTTTGACAATTTTTAGGGCCTTCATCTGACACCGCCTGGTATAGAGGTCCTGGATGGCAGGAAGCTTGGCCCAAGTGATGAACTGGGCCATACGCACTACCCTCTGTAGTGTCTTGCAATCAGAGGCCGAGCAGTTGCCATACCAGGCATTGATGCAACCAGTCAGGATACTCTCGATGGTGCTGCTGTAGAACCTTTTGAGGATCTGAGGACCCATGCCAAATCTTTTCAGTCTCCTGAGGGGGAATAGGCTTTGTCGTGCCCTCTTCACGACTGTCTTGGTGTGTTTGGACCATGATAGTTTGTTGGTGATGTGGACACTAAGGAACTTGAAGATCTCAACCTGCTCCACTACAGCCCCGTCGATGAGAATGGGGGCGTGCTCGGTCCTCCATTTCCTGTAGTCCACAATCATGTCTTTTTTTCTTTAAAAGTATATATTTTTTAATGGGGTAGATCAGCTTTAATATTGCAGATAGATTGTAGCTTCCATCAATGTAATTGACTGCATCACTTCCAATCCCCCATATATTTTATTGCAAAAATATACAGTACCAGTCAAAAGTTTGGACACACCTACACATTCCAGGATTCTTCTTTATTTTTTACTATTTTCTACATTGTAGAATAATAGTGAAGACACCAAAACTATGAAATAACACATATGGAATCGTGTAGCCACCCTTTGCCTTGATGACAGCTTTGCACACTCTTGGCATTCTCAACCACCCTTCACCTGGAATGCTTTTCCAACAGTCTTGAAGGAGTTCCCACATATGCTGAGCACTTGTTGGCTGCTTTTCCTTCACTCTGCGGTCCGACTCATCCCAAACCATCTCAATTGGGTTGAGGTCGGGGGATTGTGGAGGCCTGGTCATCTGATGCAGCACTCCATCACTCTCCTTCTTGGTCAAATAGCCCTTACACAGCCTGGAGGTGTGTTGGGTCATTGTCCTGTTGAAAAACAAATGAAAACCCACTAAGCCCAAACCAGATGGGATGGCATATCGCTGCAGAATGCTGTGGTAGCCATGCTGGTTAAGTGTGCCTTGAATTCTAAATCACAGACAAAGCACCCCCACACCATAACACCTCCTCCTCCATGCTTTACGGTGGGAACTACACATGCAGAGATCATCCGTTCACCCACACCGCGTCTCACAAAGTCACGGCGGTTGGAAACAAAAATCTCACATTTGGACTCCAGACCAAAGGACAAATTTCCACCAGTCTAATGTCCATTGCTCGTGTTTCTTGGCCCAAGCAAATCTCTTCTTCTTATTGGTGTCCTTTAGTAGTGGTTTCTTTGCAGCAATTCAACCATTAAGGCCTGATTCACACTGTCTCCTCTGAACAGTTGATGTTGAGATGTGTCTGAAAGGTTGAAAGTTCTTGACATTTTCAGGATTGACTGACCATCATGTCTTAAAGTAATGATGGACTGTCGTTTATCTTTGCTTATTTGAGCTGTTCTTGCCATAATATGGACTTGGTCCATACAACACAACTGATTGGCTCAAGTGCATTAAGAAGGAATACAATTCCACAAATTAACTTTTAAGAAGGCACACCTGTTAATTGAAATGCATTCCAGGTGACTACCTCATGAAGCTGGTTGAGAGAATGCCAAGAGTGTGCAAAGCTGCCACTTTTTTGGTTACTATATGATTTCATGTGTTATTTCATAGTTTTGATGTCTTCACTATTATTCAACAATGTAGAAAATAGTACAAATAAAGAAAAACCCTTGAATGAGTAGGTGTTCTAAAACTCTTGACTGGTACTGTAGTGTATACATATCCTTTAAAAAAATAATAATCATTTATTACTTTCTAACCCTACCACCCCTTCCCCTAATTGGAGTAAACTAGTAAACAACTATGCTTAGGCCTCTACTTCCAGTTTATACATACTACATACACTTGATGGACACAGTCTATTTTATAATAGTTCTATTTTGTTTGTTTTTGATCCTGTCCTTCCTCTACCCTCAACCTCTCCCATCTAAATCTGATGTCCATCCGGTTTGATTTCTATTTTCCATATCTTTCAAACTGTGCTCTTTCACAGCAGTTCTTAACCTATAACCTATATATGTTTTACGGACACAGTATGCTTTACATGAGTTATATTGTTGTTATTTGTTGTTATTAGTCCCAACCTTCAGCTCCATTCAACCCCTCCCATCTATCTCTTAACACCATCCATATTGGATTTCTATTTGCCATATGTTTTTCAACTGTGCTGGGATGTTTCACAAAAGTTCAGAACCTTTCTATTCTCATTGTTTCTACAGATCGTGAATTGAAAATAAACATTTTTTGCTGAAAGTATTATTATATTATTGATTGATTGACTATGACTTTTCAGATCACCCAGTAGTGCTATCTGCAGGGTAAGCTCCAGGTAAATATTGCAATTTTTCAGCCATTCCTGGACCTGTGACCAAAAACAATATGGACAGTACCAAAACAAATGATCTAATGATTTTGTCTCTTCGCAGCAAAATCTGCAGAGCTGGGAAATTGTATCCCCCATATAAATAACATAATATTGGTTGCAAGAATTTTGTATAATCATTTAAATTGAAAAATTATAAGTTTTGAATCCGGCGTCGTTTTGCATATCAGTTCATAAACCATGTACCATGAAATCTGTACATCAAAAATCTCTTCCCAACTAGTTTGTAATTTATATGGCACGGCTGTCAAATTGTTTGGCACTTAAATGTAACTGGTATTCTTTTTTATTTATCACAATTTTCTTTAACCAATTATGCAGGGCCGACAGACAATTTCCCCCTTCCTCTTTCCTCTTCCATTTCTGTGGTAATGCTGCAATTAGTTGGTTGTAATTTTGGGTAGAGCAGACATTTCCATATGTTTTTGCTAGCTGCATGTGCGACACAACTCCACCAGTCCTACCTATGATATAATTTACGAAGATTATATATATTTATTTTTTTTATTCAAAAAAGTATGTTTTTTTTTATCAATTAGTATATTTGAGTTTAACCACAATATTTGTTGTATTATTTGTTCTGTCGTTTCTGGTGGATGAAATTGAAATTGCAACCAACTTAGTTCTGGGCTGATTCCTCACCGTTCTCATGATCATTGCAACTCCACGAGGTGAGATCTTGCATGGAGCCCCAGGCCGAGGGAGATTGACAGTTCTTTTGTGTTTCTTCCATTTGCGAATAATCGCACCAACTGTTGTCACCTTCTCACCAAGCTGCTTGGCGATGGTCTTGTAGCCCATTCCAGCCTTGTGTAGGTCTACAATCTTGTCCCTGACATCCTTGGAGAGCTCTTTGGTCTTGGCCAATGTGGAGAGTTTGGAATCTGATTGATTGATTGCTTCTGTGGACAGGTGTCTTTTATACAGGTAACAAACTGAGATTAGGAGCACTCCCTTTAAGAGTGTGCTCCTAATCTCAGCTCGTTACCTGTATAAAAGACACCTGGGAGCCAGAAATCTCTCTGATTGAGAGGGGGTCAAATACTTATTTCCCTCATTAAAATGCAAATCAATTTATAACATTTTTGACATGCTTTTTTGCATTTTTGTTGTTGTTATTCTGTCTCTCACTGTTCAAATAAACCTACCATTTAAAATTATAGACTGATCATTTCTTTGTCAGTGGGCAAACGTACAAAATCAGCAGGGGATCAAATACTTTTCCCTCACTGTATTATGTTCAATGTATCGTCCATGTAAAAAACCTGTCTGATTAGGATGAATAATGTCCGACAATACCTTTTTAATTCTATGCGCTATGCATTTTGCTAGAATTTTTGCATCACAACACTGAAATGTAAGTGGCCTACAATTTCTTTTAATGGACTGGATCTTTATATTTCCCACTTGTATCTATCACAGCTCAGGAAAAGACCCAGATGCAGACAGTTCAAATAACGGACATTTATTATATAAACTGGGGGCAGGTAAAGGACAGGTCAAGGGCAGGCAGAGGTCGGTAGTCCAGGGCAGAGTCCGTAAGGTACAGAGCGGCAGGCAGGTTCAGGGTCGGGGGAAGGCAGAGGTCAGTAATCCAGGGCAGTGTCAAACAGTACAGAACGGCAGGCAGGCTCCGGGTCAGGGCAGGCAGTGATCAAAAACAGGGAAAACTAGAAAACAGGGATCAAGAAAACAGGATTACGAAAAACACGCTGGTAGACTTGATGAGACAAGACGAACTGGCAACAGAAAAACAGAGAAACACAGGTATAAATGCACAGGGGATAATGGGGAAGATGGGTGATACCAGTTCGGTGGAGACAAGCACAAAGACAGGTGAAACAGATCAGGGTGTGATAGTATCCCCCTCCCCCTCTAGGGATGCCACCTGGCATCCTTCCTGGGCGCATACCTGGTTGACCGGGGTGCCGGCGGTGGAAGTCTGCGATGAGGCCTGGGTCCAGGATGTCCCTAGCGGGGACCCTGCACCTCTCCTTCAGGCCATAACCCTCCCAGTCAACCAGGTACTGGAATCCCCTGCCCTGCAGCCAAACCTTCACGAGGCGCCTCACCGTGTACGCCGGTTGGCCGTCGATGAGAAGGGGAAGAGGGATGGGCCTGGAAACAGGAGACAAAGGGATGTGAGACATAGGTTTAATCCTAGACACATGAAAAGTGGGATGTGTACGGAGGGTACGGGGCAACAGAAGACGAACAGCAGAGGGGCTAAGAATCTTGGGGATGGGGAAAGGGCCGATAAAACGGGGGGACATTTTGCAGGACTCCACCCGGAGGGGCAGATCCCGAGTGGACAGCCATACCCTCTGCCTGAGACGATAACAGGGAGCCGGGGTCCGGTGGTGGTCCGCCTGTCGTCGATACCTGGAGGTGGTCTTGAGAAGAGCTGACCGGGCTCTCTTCCAGGTACGGTGACAGCGGTGGACGAACATCTGGGCCGAGGGTATGCTGACCTCTTCCTCTTACTCTGGGAAGAGCGGGGGCTGATACCCCAGGGAACACTCAAAAGGCGAGAGACCAGTGGCAGAGCAGGGGAGGGTGTTGCGGGCGTACTCTACCCACACGAGTTGCTGGCTCCAGGTGGTGGGGCTGGCGTAGACAGGTGGTAGAGTTGTCTCCAGGTCCTGATTGGCTCCGGAAGACGTGCTGCACCATGAGCTGGGCCGTCTCCTTGGCTGAGGGAGCTTGGGGAAGGAATGAAATGGGCGGCTTTGGAAAACCGTTCCACCACTGTAACGATAATGGTGTTGCCGTCAGATGGGGGAGACCAGTGACAAAGTCCAAGGATATACAGTGGAGAAAAAAAGTATTTAGTCAGTCACCAATTGTGCAAGTTCTCCCACTTAAAAAGATGAGAGAGGCCTGTAATTTTCATCATAGGTACACGTCAACTATGACAGACAAAATGAGGAAAAAAAATCCAGAAAATCACATTGTAGGATTTTTAATGAATTTATTTGCAAATTATGGTTGAAAATAAGTATTTGGTCAATAATAAAAGTTTCTCAATACTTTGTTATATACCCTTTGTTGGCAATGACACAGGTCAAACGTTTTCTGTAAGTCTTCACAAGGTTTTCACACACTGTTGCTGGTATTTTGGCCCATTCCTCCATGCAGATCTCCTCTAGAGCAGTGATGTTTTAGGGCTGTCGCTGGGCAACACGGACTTTCAACTCCCTCCAAAGATTTTCTATGGGGTTGAGATCTGGAGACTGGCTAGGCCACTCCAGGACCTTGAAATGCTTCTTACGAAGCCACTCCTTCGTTGCCCGGGTGGTGTGTTTGGGATCATTATCATGCTGAAAGACCCAGCCACGTTTCATCTTCAATGCCCTTGCTGATGGAAGGAGGTTTTCACTCAAAATCTCACGATACATGGCACCATTCATTCTTTCCTTTACACAGATCAGTTGTCCTGGTCCCTTTGCAGAAAAACAGCCCCAAAGCATGATGTTTCCACCCCCATGCTTCACAGTAGGTATGGTGTTCTTTGGATGCAACTCAGCATTCTTTGTCCTCCAAACACGACGAGTTGAGTTTTTACCAAAAAGTTCTATTTTGGTTTCATCTGACCATATGACATTCTCCCAATCCTCGTCTGGATCATCCAAATGCACTCTAGCAAACTTCAGACGGGCCTGGACATGTACTGGCTTAAGCAGGGGGACACGTCTTGCACTGCAGGATTTGAGTCCCTGGCGGCGTAGTATGTTACTGATGGTAGGCTTTGTAACTTTGGTCCCAGCTCTCTGCAGGTCATTCACTAGGTCCCCCCGTGTGGTTCTGGGATTTTTGCTCACCGTTCTTGTGATCATTTTGACCCCACGGGGTGAGATCTTGCGCGGAGCCCCAGATCAAGGGAGATTATCAGTGGTCTTGTATGTCTTCCATTTCCTAATAATTGCTCCCACAGTTGATTTCTTTAAACCAAGCTGCTTACCTATTGCAGATTCAGTCTTCCCAGCCTGGTGCAGGTCTACAGTTTTGTTTCTGGTGTCCTTTGACAGCTCTTTGGTCTTGGCCATAGTGGAGTTTGGAGTGTGACTGTTTGAGGTTGTGGACAGGTGTCTTTTATACTGATAACAAGTTCAAACAGGTGCCATTAATACAGGTAACGAGTGGAGGACAGAGGAGCCTCTTAAAGAAGAAGTTACAGGTCTGTGAGAGACAGAAATCTTCCTTGATTGTAGGTGACCAAATACTTATTTTCCACCATAATTTGCAAATAAATTCATTAAAAATCCTACAATGTGATTTTCTGGAATTTTCTTTCTCAATTTGTCTGTCATAGTTGACGTGTACCTATGATGAAAATGACAGGCCTCTCTCATCTTTTTAAGTGGGAGAACTTGCACAATTGGTGGCTGACTAAATACTTTTTTTCCCCACTGTATGTGACCAGGGATGGTGAGGGACAGGAAGTGGTTGAAAGAGACCAGCCGGAGCTTGCCGAGGAGTCTTATTCTGTGCACAGATAGTGCAGGTGGAGACGAACACTGAGACATCAGTGACCATGGTGGGCCACCAAACGCGTTGTCACACAAAGGCCAGGGTCCGACAGGAACCCGGGTGGCAGGCCAGCCTGGAGGAGTGAGCCCACTCCAGGACCGAGGAGCGGACAGTGTCAGGAACAAACATCCGGTTATCTGCCCCCCCCACATAGGATGTTCCGCCCCTCCAACCAGTGCCTCCACTGCGCCAACGCCATCTTCACCGCGAGAAGCTCACGTTTCCCCATATCGTAATTCTTCTCTCTGGTGTTAAGACGATGGGAGAAGAAGGCGCAGGGATGCAGCTTAAGGTCCAGGGCAGAGCGCTGGGACTGGACAGCCCCCACTCCGACATGCGAAGCGTCGGCCTCCACCATGAACTGACGGGGACGGGTCAGGATTAACTAATATGGGAGCTGTGGTGAAGAGATCCTTGAGGTCCAGGAACGCCCGGTCAGCAGCTGGGGACCACGTGAACGGAACCTTGGGAGAGGTGAGTGCAGAAAGGGGAGAAGCCAGGGTGCTGTAACCCCGGATAAAGCGCCGATAGATGTAGGTTGGGGACAATCCACCACCGCTCTCACCTTTCTGTGATCCATCTGCACATTACCCGCAGTGATGATGTAACCAAGGAAGGAGATGGTGGACCGATGGAATTCACACTTTTCCGCTTTCACAAAAAGCTGGTTCTCCAGGAGGCACTGGAGGACCTGTCAGACGTGGAGCACGTGTTCTTGGGCTGAGTGCGAGAAAACAAGGATGTTGTCGGGGTAGACAAAGACAAACCGGTTCAACATGTCGCGGAGAACGTCGTGAACCAGGGCCTGGAACACAGCTGGCGCGTTGGTCAGACCAAATGGCATAACCAGATATTCGTAGTGTCCGCTGGCTGCATTGAAGGCTGTCTTCCACTAGTCCCCTTCCCGTATCCGCACCAGATGGTAGGCGTTCCACGGGTCCACGGTGGCCCCCTGGAGCGGCTCGAAGGCCGAGGCGATGAGTGGTAGCGGGTAGCGGTTCTTAACCGTGATGTCATTGAGGCCCCGGTAGTCAATGCACAGGCACATGGTTTTGTCCCTCTTCTCCACATAGAATAAACCTGCGCTGGCGGGGGAGGCAGAAGGACAGATACACCCTGCAGCCAGCGGGTCCTCGATGTAGGACTCCATAGCCTTGGTCTCCGGACCCGACAGAGAATTCAGTCGTCCCCAGGGTGGTGTGGTGCCCGGGAGAAGGTTGATCCCGCAGTCATAGGGTCGATGCGGAAGAAGCGAAGTGGCCCGGGCCTTACTGAAAACCTCCCGGAGGTCCTGGTACTCCACGGGAACGGCGGAGAGGTCCGAGGCTACTTCTGAGCCCACTGGAAGACGTCCAGGGGCAGGCTGCGCCGACTTCAGGAAATGGGTGTGGCAGAACGGGCTCCAGCCCATGATGGCACCAGCAGTCCAGTTGATGAGGGGATTGTGTCGCTGGAGCCAAGAGAATCCCAATACCACGGGAACCTGAGGAGACTTAATAAGCATGAACTGGATAGCCTCGCTGTGGTTCCCTGACACTTTCAGGTTGATGGGAGTGGTATTGTGGGTGACCCTGTCTATAGAGCGCTCGTCCAGTGCTCTAACGTCCATGGGATTGGAGAGGGGCTGATTGGGGATGCCCAGCTCTGACGCTAAGGTAGTGTCCATAAAACTCTCATCGGCCCCAGAGTCAATGAGTACCCGGAGAGATTTCGAATGGTTCCCCCACAGCAGGATGGTATGGAGAGGGGTGCGAGTAAGGGGAGAAGGAAAGTTATCCGTATGGCCCACCAGAGTACTCACTCCTACCTGTGAGCCTGGTCTTTTAGTGGACAGGTAGACACGAAATTACTAGTAGTCCCGTAATACAGACAACTCTTTGTGTTAAGCCTGCATAAATGTTCGGCTGGAGACAACCTAGTTCTACCTAGTTGCATCGGCTCGGGAAGAGGCGAATCAGCAGACTTCGGAGACTCTCTGGGGAACTCGGGTAGCCTCGGATTCTCTCAGAAACGTAGACGTCGGGGACTTCCGGGATGCCTTGGAGGTGAGGTGGAATCTTTGGGTGGCGTGTGGAACCGGAATTGGACCTCCTCTCCTTCCTATATTCCCGTAGCCGCCCATCGATCTGGATGGTCAAGGCGATGAGCGAGTCCAGATCCGTCGGCAGTTCCCGGGCTGCGAACTTGTCCTTAACTTCCTCCAATAATCCGTGCAGGAATGTGTTAAACAGGGATTCCGGGTTCCAGGCACTCTCGGCAGCCAACGTGCGGACTTCCTCCTCATAGTCTGTCACACTGCAGGAGTCTTGCCAAAGCTGGAGTAATTTCCGGGCAGCCTCTCTCCCGGACAACGGATAATCTAAAACCTTCTTCATCTCAGCCATGAACTCCTCCGGACTGGAGCACATGGCAGATTATTGTTCCCACACTGCCGTAGCCCAGGCAAGAGCCCTCCCGGACATCAGCGTGATGAGGTACGATATCTTCGAGCGGTCCGAGGGGAAGGAGGAGGGCTGCAGCTCGAAGATGAGGGAACACTGAGAGAGAAACCCCCGACAGGTTCCTGACTCTCCAGCGAAGCGTTCCGGGGGAGGTAAGCAGGGTTCTCGGGAAGCTGGGGTGGCCGGGAGAGACACGCTGCTGACAGCTGGGTTACTGAGGGGCTGGCAGGTTACCGTTGTAGTAGGCTGCCTAACAGACAACCCTCGGAATTGCTCCAGTGTATTCAATGCGCAGTCATGGCGTTCTGCCAAGGTCTGGAAACCTTCCATAAGACCACGAAGCAACTCCTCGTGCCTTCCAATGGTGGCTCCTTGGGAGGAGGCAGCATTGCGGAGCTGGTTCGAGTCTGCTGGGTCCGTCATGGCCAGTTCGTACTATCACGGCTCAGGAAAAGACCCAGATGCAGACAGTTCGAATAACTGACATTAATTATATAAACAGGTGACAGGCAAAGGAAAGGTCAAGGGCAGGCAGAGGTCGGTAGTCCAGGGCAGAGTCCATAAGGTACAGAGCGGCAGACAGGCTCGGGGTCGGGCCAGGCAGAGGTCTGGCAACAGACAAACAGAGAACACAGGTATAAATGCACAGGGGATGATGGGGAAGATGGGCGACACCTGGAGGAGTGTGGAGACAAGCACAATGACAGTTGAATCAGATCAGGATGTGACAGTATCCTGTTTCAGTAATAATGAAATCAGACCTTGTTGAGTGTCTGATAATCTACCATTTACATAAGAGTGGTTAAAACATGCTAATAACGGTCCTCTGAGTATATCAAAAAAGGTTTGGTATACCTCAACTGTTATGCATCCAGCCCTGGAGTTTTCCCACACTTAAAGGCTTTTATTGCACCAAGAAGTTCCTCCTCTGTAATTTCGCCTTCACATGAGTCTTTCTGTATGGCTGTTAAGTTTACATTATCAATAGAAAAAAAATCCATACAATTAGCTTCGGTTAGAGGAGATGGAGGTGACTGAAATGAAAACATATGCTTAAAGTACTTTGCTTCCTCCTTCAAAATATCACTTGGTGAATCATGGGTGACTCCGTAAATTGTAACCAGTTTCAGTAAATTATTTTTGGTAGCATTTCCATATTGAAGATTAAAAAGGAATTTGGTGCATTTTCCCCATATTACATCCAGTTTGCTTTATTTGTATAATATATTACACGTGATCTTTCTTGAATAAGTTCCTCAATTTCTTTTTGTTTTTCCTAACTTATTCTGAGCCTCTATGGTACAGTTTTTATTGCTATCTATCTGTTCTGTTAGACCTTTTATTTCCGTTGTTAGTATGGACTCTTTTGACCTAAATTGCTTTTGTTTTGAGTACTGAATTGCATTGCCTCTAAAAGGCACATTTAAAAGTGCATAAAATTGAAAGCTCTCTCTCACAACCCCTGCTCAGACACACATTGGTTCTGGGATATGCAAACATTTTCTTTCTCACTCACTTAACGCCACACTTTTCCAAACAAAAAAAATACACACCACACCTTCCATCACAATACATCCACAAATACCCACATACTGTGCCTTCTATGTCTTCGGTTTGCTGTGTTTTTATCTCCACCATGTTGATTGAGTACTTGTGTGTTCAAATTAGTTATATTTGAAGATGTATTATTTTGCTAGTTATCCTTTCTTCTAATGCCGTCTTATCCATTTATAAAATACTATAAATGTAAAATTGAATACTAATTATTTTACATCATTCCCTATCTTGAAAGGTACAGTGTAGTTGTACTATATTTTATTCAACAATTGTTTTATTTTATTGCTTTTCTATCTAAATATTTTTTTATTATTACAATCCCTACCATGGCTAGTATTGGTTGTTCCATTATTCGACTCCTCTATGAGAACTTTGTAATTTTTAGTATAGCCATGGAGTTATTTTAGTGTCTCTGAACATTTGGTTGTCAATATATAGTTTATCGACTACGAGAGCTACACACTTCCCTTTTAATCTAGTCTCCTTGAAGATTGGGTACAGAACTTTGCGCCGTTCTGCAATCTCCCTCGGGAACTGATCATTCATGCCTATTTTCGTGCCAGCGAGTCTTTTACCCAGGCTTTTAACCATGACTTTATCCTTAAAGAAAGCTAATTTGGCACCGAATGGACGCTCATATCTCTGTCCTCTTTGTCTGAAACGGTGTACACGTTCGAGTTGGATTTTATCGACAGTGCTGTATGAAATAATTCCTTCACTTCATTTTCAGGAACTTCTCCTTCTCTTTCTTGGATACCCGTAAGCAGTAGATTTTCTCTCATAGATCTAGTCCGTATGTCTAGTAAGGCTTCTCTCAGAAAGATGTTCTCATTAATGTTAGTTTCTATCTTAGTGACTGTCCCTTTTGAGCTTTTTTGCTTCTTTCTCCATAATCACAGCTTTTTTGTCACTCATTTCAAGGTACGCCTTCAACTCCTTTTTATCCTTACTGACTAATTCAAGTATGCCCAGTTTGTCATTTATCGACTTTAACAGATCGCTTTCCACACTTAACAGTCCCAGTGGTGAAAAGCATAAATCATTTGTATCCGTTGAGGAGTCACGTTTTCTTTTGGAGAATGATTCTCCTCGTTTACCCTCCGTCATGTTTGAGTGTTGCTTGTTTTCGTAATATTTGTCGATACATTTCTCTAGCCTTATGATTTGTTTTGTGTTATCCAGATTGAATGTTATTACCCACGAGTATATGAAGTGCTAATATTTCGTCTAACTTACTGATATTGAATATTACGTTTTTATCTTGAGGCACCATCTTGTTCTTCACGTGAACTGGACAATAACAGACAAAAACAATCATCTCCTTTGTCTTGATCACGTTGAGGGAGAGGTTGTTATCCTGGCACCACACGGCCAGGTCTCTGACCTCCTCCCTATAGGCTGTCTCATCGTTGTCGGTGATCAGGCCTACCACTGTTGTGTCGTCGGCAATCTTAATAATGGTGTTGGAGTCGTGCCTGGCCATGCAGTCATGGGTGAACAGGGAGTACAGGAGAGGACTGAGCACGCACCCCTGAGGGGCCCCCGTGTTGAGGATCAGCGTGGCAGATGTGTTGTTACCTACCTTTACCACCTGGGGGCGGCCCGTCAGGAAGTCCAGGATCCAGTTGCAGAGGGAGGTGTTTGGTCCCAGGGTCGTTAGCTTAGTGATGAGCTTTGAAGGTACTATGGTGTTGAATGCTGAGCTGTAGTCAATTAATAGGTGTTCCTTTTGTCCAGGTGGGAAAGGGCAGTGTGGAGTGCAATATCGATTGCATCATCAGTGGATCTGTTGGGGCGGTATGCAAATTGGAGTGGGTCTATGGTTTCCTGGATAATTGTGTTGATGTGAGCCATGACCAGCCTTTCAAAGCACTTTATGGCTACAGACGTAGGTGCTACGGGTCTGTAGTCATTTAGGCAGGTTACCTTAGTGTTCTTGGGCACAGGGACTATGGTGATCTGCTTGAAACATGTTGGTATTACAGACTCAGTCAGGGACAGGTAGAAAATGTCAGTGAAGACACTTGCAAGTTGGTCATCGCATGCTCGGAGTACACGTCCTGCTAATCCATCTGGCCCTGCGGCCTTGTGAATGTTGACCTGCTTAAAAGTCTTACTCACATCGGCTACGGAGCGCATGATCACACAGTCGTCCGGAACAGCTGATGCTCTCATGAATGCTTCAGTGTTGCTTGCCTCGAAGCCAGCATAGAAGTAATTATATCTCAGTATTATATTACACAGTCTAAAGCACTGTGAATGACTTTATAAGGTGATTTTTAAAAAATAATATTGCGCGACGCCACAGAAAATAATTGGTGCAACCAAATCATGGGCCTGTGCCACAAACTGAAAAAGTTAGTTGCACCAGTGCCACGAGGGGAAAATGTTAGTCTGGAGCATTGTCAAGGGGTGTGATTTTTTTTATCTGCTACAGAATAATGTGTTCTTCTGCCAATTTGGCTGTTGGGAAAAGAATCATGCACAGGATGTTATGCCGAAAAATATGTTGGTATGACAAGGCTATGTATGTTTGTGCACATGGAAGTCAGTGATTTATGTTTACTATAGGTTAATGAGGCAATAAAAATGTGATGTGACTAAAATGTGACTAAAATAAAAAGGCATTTAGTTGACTAAAATGGCCCACTGTTTTTGTCATTTTGACAATAACTAGACTAAATCATTATTCAAATGACAACAATTTGACTAAGACTTATTGATGTTTTAGTCCAAACGACTAAGACTAGACTATATCTAAAAAAGAGTGTCAAAATGAACACTGATTTCCCCCCCCAAAAAATCAATGTGATGACGTTGAATCAATGTGGAAAACTGATTGGATTAGAAAAAAGTCATCAATATAAGGGAATTAGGTCTTTTTGTCGCTCAACTTTTAACCTAAATCCAATGACACAGTAACATTTGTTGTTGATTTCATTTTAAATTCACTTTAGTTGACAACTCAATCAAAACTAGACATGGAACTGACGTCTGTGCCCAGTGGGATATTTCTGAACATAAATAAGGTCCGGTGTTAGAAACAGACTGTGGGTGGTCGAGGAACATACTACAGCTTTGGCAGTAAAAGATGAGCTCTATTTTTAGAGTATTGATGGATAGCAATGCTTCCCAGCTTGCACACATCACTAACAGCCTTCCAGAATAAACAGGAATCAGTTAAAGAAAAAAAAGCCCTGAAGTTCATTACTACTGCTTAATTAGATAATTTAATCAATTAATATAAATATCTCATTAACTTTAAGTTAGCTGACTGTATTTGCATAAAGATGTGTAGAAATGTTACTTTATTCAAAGCTAAATCAAATAGCTACTCCAGACTGTCCTATACCCCAATGTACACACTACTGTACACACAGGGACACCTTTGCCTGCAGTAAAGCTAATACAAATGTATGAGAATGCTCTGAACCCCCCCCCCCAAAACAAAACAAAAACAACACACCCTTCACCAGCAGGTCAGAGACACAAAACACAGACGGTAAAATGTGACCATGCTATAGGGGGAAGAGACAATTTCATTTCTCAATATGCCATTTATGTACATAGAGCCATTGAACTCTGGTCATTTTAATAATGTTTACATACTGTTTTACCACTTTATATGTATGTACTGTATTCTAGTCATGGCCCATCCTATATAGCTACCGCTGTAGACACCTTTTCTATTCATATACTGGCCATACTGTCTATACACACCATTCACATACATTACCTTCAAAACTATTCAGACCCCTTTTCCACATTTTGTTACGTTACAGCCTCATTCTAAAATGGATTAAATTGTTTTTTTTCTTCCCCTCATCAATCTACACACAATACCCCATAATGACAAAGCAAACAGGTTTTTATAAATTTCTGCTAATTTATTAAAAATAAAAACGGAAATCTCATTTACATAAGTATTCAGACCCTTTACTCAGTACTTTGCTGAAGCACCTTTGGCAGCGATTACAGCATCGATTCTTCTTGGGTACGGTGCTACAAGCTTGGCACACCTGTATTTGGGGACTTTCTCCCATTCTTCTCTGCAGATCCTCTCAAGCGCTGTCAGGTTGGATGGGGAGCGTCCCTGCACAGCTATTTTCTGGTCTCTCCAGAGATGTTAGATTGGGTTCAAATCCTGGCTCTGGCTGGGCCACTCAAGGACATTCAGAGACTTGTCCCAAAGCCACTCCTGCGTTGTTTTGGCTGTGTGCTTAGGGTTGCTGTCCTGTTAGAAGATTAACCTTTGCCCCAGTCTGAGGTCCTGAGAGCTCTGGAGCAGGTTTTCATCAAGGATCTCGCTGTACTTTGCTCCATTACTCTTTGACTCAATCCTGACTAGTCTGCCAGTCCTGCCACTGAAAAACATCCCCACAGCATGATGCTGGCACCACCATGCTTCACCGTAAGGATGGTGCCAGGTATCCTCCAAACGTGACGCTTGGCATTCAGGCCAAAGAGTTCAATCTAGGTTTCATCAGACCAGAGAGTCTTGTTTCTCATGGTCTGAGAGTCTTTAGGTGCCTTTTGGCAAACTCCAAGCGGGCTGTCATGTGCCTTTTACTGAGGAGTGGCTTCCTTCTGGCAACTCTACCATAAGGCCTGATTGATGGAGTGCTGCAGAGATGGTTGTCCTTCTGCAAGGTTCTCCCATCTCCACAGAGGAACTCTAGAGCTCTGTCAGAGTGTCCATCAGGTTCTTGGTCACCTCCATGACCAAGGCCCTTCTCCCCCAATTGCTCAGTTTGCCCGGGCTGCCAGCTCTAGGAAGAGTCTTGGTGGTTCCAAACATCTTCCATTTAAGAATGATAGAGGCCACTGTTCTTGGGGACCTTCAATGCTGCAGACATTTCTTAGTACCCTTCCCCAGATCTGTGTCTTGACACAATCCTGTCTCAGAGCTCTACGGACAATTCCTTCGACCTCATGGCTTGGTTTTTGCTCTGACATGCACTGTCAACTGTGGAACCTTATATACACAGGTGTGTGCCTTTCCAAATCATGTCCAATCAATTGAATTTACCACAGGTGGACTCCAATCAGGTTGTAGAAACATCTGAAGGATGATCAATGGAAATAGAATGCACCTGAGCTCAATTTCGAGTCTCATAGCAAATGGGCTGAATACTTATGTAAATAAGGTATTTCCGTTTTCTATTTGTAATACATTTGCAAAAATGTCTAAAAACCTGTTTTCACTTTGTCATTATGGGGTATTGTGTGTAGATTGCTGAGGATTTGTATTTATTTAATCCATTTTAGAATAAGGCTGTAACGTAACAAAATGTGGAAAAAGTCAAAGGGTCTGAATATTTTCTGAATGCACTGTATACATTTATTTATATTCCGGACTCTGACATTGCTCGTTCTGATATGTCTTAATTTCTTTTTTATTATGTGTGTATTGTTATTGTATTGCTAGATATTGCAGCATTATTGGAGCTAGAAAGATAAGCATTTAAAGTTTTAATGTCATGTGTACAAGTACAGTGAAATGCCTTTCTTGCAAGCTTCAAACCCAACAATGCAGTAATCAATATCAATGTAGCACTAAAAATAACCTAAGGTTGTGAGGGTTGGTGTAAGGTGTGACCCAGGTGCAGTGCAGGTTAGACAGTAGGCAGTAGGCAAGGATGGTGAAACAAGGAACTTTACTGATGGTCCCGAAGCCAGGATACAAAATAACGGACTTTACACGAAAAAGAAAGGCGGAACAAATAAGACTCCAAAAAACAGGCAGACAGCCAAAAATACAGAATACTAACTATGACTGAAATAATAAATAAACAGGGAGAACACTTCTCACGTACCTGTCCATACATCCCACGATCAGACACTGATTAGTACTGCTTGGCATAGTGAAACTAGCAGAGAAAACTGAGCAAGGGAACACAGGGAAGTGAGGGCATAAATACACAGGTGAATCAGATAGACACAGGTGACACCAATAGGAAGATGATTAGTCCAGACTGTGAGTAAGGAGGTACCTAAGGTTATCAGAGGATGACACCTAGTGGGTCGCTCTGGAACTGCGACCCCCTCCTGTAACAGAGGTAGAACAAAAACCCATGAGAAATAAAAATAAGAACATTAGAAAGTAAGAAGATTCAGGATATATGATAAACAGAGTAGCAGCAGCAAAAATTATGATTGTATGTGAGTAATAATAATAATAATATGCCATTTAGCAGACACTTTTATCGAAAGCGACTTACAGTCATGTGTACATACATTTTTACGTATGGGTGGTCCCGGGGATCGAACCCACTACCCTGGCGTTACAAGCGCCATGCTCTACCAATTGAGCTACAGAGGACCACAGTATGTGTTGCTGTGTGTAGAGTCAGTATAAATGTGTGTCCATGTTATGTGTGTGTTGGAGTGTCAGCGTGCGTGAGTGTGTAGAGTCCTGTGAATGCAGCCAGTCAAGATGCTCTCAATGGTGCAGCTGTAGACATTTTTGAGGATTTGAGGGCCAATGTCAAACCTGTTCTACTTCCTGAGGGGGAAGAGGTGCTGTTGCGCCTTCTTTATGACTGTGTGTTTGTGAGTGGACCATTTTAAGTCCTTAGTGATTTGGACACTGAGGAACTTGAAGCTCTCGACGCGCTCCACTGCAGCCCCGTCTTGGGAACAGGAATGATGTTAGTCATTTTAAGATGTGGGGATTACAGACTGGGACAAGGAGAGGTTGAAAATTACCGTGAAGATGCCTGCCAGCTGATCTGCTCGTGCTCTGAGAACGCGCACTGGAATACTGTCCGGCCCCGTGGCCTTGCGAGTGTTGACCTGAATAAAGACCTTACTCACTTCGGCCTCGGAGAGTGAGATCACCCAGTCCTCTGCGTCGGTGGGGGCACTCACACACGGTACAGTGTTTTTATTGTCGAAGCGTACATGAAATGCATTGAGTTGATCTGGAAGAGAGCCATCGTTGAGCAGATCACGGCTGGGTCTTCCTTTGTAATCCGTAATGGACTGTAGCCCCTGCCACATGTGGCAAGCGGCGGTGCCTGTGTAGTATGATTCAACCTTATTCCTATATTGTCCTTTTGCTAGTTTGATGACTCTGCGGAGGTCGTAGCAGGACTTCTTGTACTTGTTCCTGTCCTCAGCCGTAGCTCAGGGTTGTCTGCGATAGCCCTGCGTGTGGTAGCCCTGTCTTTAATTTAGTGCCAACCTCGGTGTTAATACAGGGCTTTTGCTTGGGGAAGCAGCAAACCTTTATTGTGGGGACAACGTCGCTGATGCATTTCCTCATGAATCCGGTGACGGAAGTGGTTAGCTCGTCAATGTTTTCGGCAGAGTCTCGGAAAACATATTCCAATCAGCGCTAGCAAAGCAGTCCTGTAGCATAATCTCTGATTCAGTTTGAGCTTCTGCTTGTAAACAGAAAGCAGGAGTACGGAGTCATGATCTGATTTGCCGAATGGCGGACAAGGGAGGGCCTTGTATGCTTGCTTGTGGGCAGAGTAACAGTGGTCTAGGACTTAATCGCCCCTAGTGGCGAAGTAGACATGTTGATGGAAGTTGAGCATCACGTCTTAATGACATGGAATTAAAATCGCTGGTGACATGAAAGGCTGCCTCCGGATGTACTGTACGTTTTCAGAAAAGCAGAGAATATTACAGTTACGAGAGTCCCATTGGTAGCAAATCTGTGTTCGGAGGTCATCCATCTTATTATCAAGTGACTGTACATTGGCCAATAGAATGGAGGGAAGAGGTGGCCACTTTTTCATTAATATCTCCAGGACTCCCCCTCTCCTGCCTCTGTAACGCCGACGTTTCCTCTTGCATACCCCAAAAACTGGGTTGGAATTACAGAAAGAGCCCAGGGCAGATTAGTTGAATTTGAAGCTGGATTTGGGGTAATTTTCTAAAGTTCCCATCAGTTATACGAAATGAGAGTGGATACATTTCATGAAAATAAAGTAAAGATAAACGCCAAAAGAATCACAAAATAGCAAAGTTGGGTCGGAGCTCGCAAAATAGCGGTCATCGAGAACAGTGCCATCTTTCATCTTTCATTTTGCTGCACCTGCAATAACATCTGCAATACTGTGTACGTGACCAATAAACTTATTTTCTGTGTCCCAAGCGTTGCGTTAGTTCGAAAGCAGAGCTGTCCTTCTCCTTGAGTCACCTCTTGAAATGAGGACACATCTTGCATAACTGTCTGGATGCCAGCTAAATCTTCATGTTTGTTAATGAAAAATCCTTCAAGCTTTTCCATTATTTGATCTCAGCCAGCCAACGGTTCCCATCACAGAGACCAGGTGGTACTGTGCGCTGGCATCGTCTCTATGGGTGTGTGTGTCTGTGTCTGTGTGTGTATGTGTGTGTGTGTGTGTGTCCGTGCATGCATACGTGCATGCGTGTTAGGCTCCTGGGACTAGTTTCCCATGGAAAGTAACGATACATGCATAAAGTCATGCTGATTTACTGTCAACAGCCAATACTGTGTCCCTCTAAAGTGGGACACTGCCTTGTCATACTGTAGGTATTAAAGTGCTTATCGAAACAAAGGTTTTGACCACAATTTGTCCTTTGAGAAGTTCAGTCTGACGTATTTTGGATGTATTGCCATAAACGTAGAAAAGTTACCTTTTGATTGGTTGTAGTCCTTCACAAAAACAGGTAGCATTACTTTTGCAGGTCAGCTAGAGGTAGGCATACTTTGCCAGTGACCTATAGCCCAAGCAATTATTGTTGGACACATACAGGTAACTGCCAAAATAATAAATCAAATGTTATTTGTCATGTGCGCACTTACAAGCCCTTAACCAACAATTCAGTTTTAAGAAAAATAAGTGTTAAGTAAAAAATAGATAAGTAAATTTTTTTTTTAAATAAAGAAATTATAATACTTAAAGAGCAGCAGTTAAATAACAGCAGCAATGCTATATACAGGGGGTACCGGTACAGAGTCAATGTGCGGGGGCACAGGTTAGTCGAGGTAATTGAGGTAATATGGACATGTAGGTAGAGTTAAAGTGACTATGCATAGATAATAACAGAGAGTAGCAGCAGCGTAAAAGAGGGGGTGGGTGGGATGTTGGTAGCCATTTGATTAGCTGTTCAGGAGTCTTATGGCTTGGGGGTAGAAGCTGTTAAGAAGCCTTTTGGACCTAGACTTGGCGCTCCGGTACCGCTTGCCCTGCGGTAGCAGAGAGAACAGTCTATGACTAGGGTGGCTGGAGTCTTTGACAATTTTTAGGGCCTTCCTCTGACACTGCCTGGTATAGAGGTCCTGGATGGCAGGAAGCTTGGCCCCAGTGATGTACTGGGCTGTACGCACTACCCTCTGTAGTGCCTTGCGGTCGTTGGCCGAGCAGTTGCCATACCAGGCAGTGATGCAACCAGTCAGGATGCTCTCGATGGTGCAGCTGTATAACTTTTTAAGGATCTGAGGACCCATGCCAAATCTTTGTCATGCCCTCTTCACGACTGTCTTGGTGTGTTTGGACCATGATAGTTTGTTGGTGATGTGGACACCAAGGAACTTGAAGCTCTCAACCTGCTCCACTACAGCCCCGTCGATGAGAATGGGGGCGTACTCGGTCCAAAGTATATTGAAAGCAGGTTCTTCCACACAGGTTTGGTTCCTGAGTTAATTAAACAGTTAAAATCCCATCATGCTTAGGGTCATTATTTTGACTACCATGGCTCTGCCCCCATAGGATGACAATGCCCCCATCCACAGGACACGTGTGGTCCTGACCTTCAGGCTCTGATCAGTCCCTACACCCAAACGAGGGCATTGCGTTCATCCACCTCTGGCCTGCTGGCCCCCCTACCTCTGCGGAAGCACAGTTCCCGCTCAGCCCAGTCAAAACTGTTCGCTGCTCTGGCACCCGAATGGTGGAACAAGCTCCCTCACGACGCCAGGACAGCGGAGTCACTCACCACCTTCCGGAGACACTTGAAACCCCACCTCTTTAAGGAATACCTGGGATAGGATAAAGTAATCCTTCTACCCCCCCTTATCCCACCCCAAAGAGAAAAAAATTAAAAAAACATATTGTAAAGTGGTTATAAGGTGAATGCACCAATTTGTAAGTCGCTCTGGATAAGATCGTCTGCTAAATGACGTAAATGTAATGTAAATGTAAAAGGCACTGTATCTGTATTCTTTAGAGTGGGCATATCGTTAATATGCTATTAGAGAAGTATATCAACACATTCAAAGATCAAGGTTTAACAGTTATATTGTTCCCCATGGAATGCAGATGCAGACACTGAAAGCATCTCCACCAACATTCTTCAGATATCATTGTGTTAGGACTTGCTGTAATCCGTTCAGATCTTATATCGTCAATTAGTGGGTGGCATGTTACCACTTCCCCATTTCTCCATAGGACCCAAGGGAAGGAATTTGTTTCTGTTACATGAGCTATTGTCACAGCATTTCCAATAACCTTGCTTGCTTGATTTATAGTTCCTTTCATCTTAAAGTCACAGGCACAGTTGCAATTCCTCATCCTTTCTCTTACTGTAGGAAACCATTCAAAGTAATCTTTCAATGGGAACAATTGTTTTGTTTCATTGACTGTCTGCAGTCATTTTTCATTTGTCCTGACAGCTCGTACTGTACTTTTCAAAAACATTTCATAACTCTGTAAGTTACTCTATGGTCTTTATTCCCCACTGTACAAGGTATTGTGACAAGCAATGTATTTCAAGGAGTAGCACAGACCCTGTGCTGAATAGAAAGTAGCAATTCCATTCCAGGTAAATGTTAAGAAAATCTCTGCATATTAAGTGGGACAATGGGGGGTAAAAAAATAAAATACTTGCTTTGCTACAGCAGCTTTGCTTCCACATTGCTTCACATGCATGTGTTTCATCATAAACCTGATTGATGATTCGGTAAAGGAGGACCTCTATGCAGGCATAGAAAAGTTTGAGTAGTGTTTGACCAAACTTTCCCAATCAGACTCTGCCCCCTACTGGTTAACTCCATCAACACAACCCACCAGTTGAATAGCACCCGGGGACAGACACATACGACTACAGTATCACAGCTAGCTGATATATTTTATATTCAAGTATATTTTATCTCTATGACATAAATTAGATACTATTAAGATGAATAGGGATGTTGTTGTAGTTCTGTGGGTCACATCAACTTTTCCCTTTAATATAGGCAGCCTAGCGGTTAAGAGCATTGGTCCAGTAACCGAAAGGTCACTGGTTTGAATCACCGAGCTGACTAGGTGAAACGTGTCGATGTGCCCTTGAGCAAGGCACTTAACCCTAATTGCTCCTGTAAGTCGCTCTGGATAAGAGCTTCTGCTAAATGACTCAAATGTAAATGTCAAATATAAAAAAGAAAGCGTGTTATGATGTGCTGCTGTGGGTGAAATGTTGGCTAATAAGAGTGTTAGTGAGTAAGCTAATTCCTGGCCTTTCCTTGACTCCTGTTCTGATCAGCTAATGCATGCATGACACAGCACTCTGCCCTTACTGTATACAGCATCGGCCCTGATGATGTCTGATCTCTCTGTGTGTGTGTGAGTCAGTGCTTAATTTGTGCTGCTAATTGATCTGTTAAGCCAACCTTTGTTTCGATTAGATATCTCTCAGTTTGTCACTTGGCTGCTCAGGCTTTGGAGCCTTGCATGCGCATTCACGCACACACGCACCACGCACGCACACACACACAGAATAGTCAGCAGGGAGTGGAGCCTTGTATATTCCTCAACGCTGTTCAGCGCAGCAGCCCGTCCTCCATTAGCCTGCCTGAGAGCATCTCAGCATATGACTATCTTAGTTGACAGCAGACTGCTGACAGTAAAGTCCTTGGTGCTAAATTGTGCTATTTTATTTATTAAAAAAAAAAATCAGCTTAATATTGCAGATAGATTGTAACTTCCATCAATGTAATTGTCTGCATCACTTCCAATACCCCATGTTTTTTATATATATACTCCCCTAGTTTTCAACCCCACCATCCTTTCCCTACTTGGGGTAAATTAGTGAACAACAATGCTTAGGCCCCTACTTCCAGCTTATACTTACTATCTACATTTTATGGACACAGTCAATTTTACAATAATTATATTTTGTTTGTTTTTTCTCCTGAACTTCTTTTACTCTCAACCTCTCCGATCATTTCATGATGTCCATCCGGTTTGCTTCTATATGCCATATCTTTCTAACTGTGCTCTTTCCCAAAAGCTCCCAACATACAACCTATATACTTATTATGGACACAGTATGCTTACATTATTAGTTATCTTGTTATTATTTGTTGTTATTTGTTATTAGTCCCATCCTTCAACACCTCCCATCTACAGTGGGGAAAAAAAGTATTTAGTCAGCCACCAATTTTGCAAGTTCTCCCACTTAAAAAGATGAGAGGCCTGTAATTTTCATCATAGGTACACATCAACTATGACAGACAAAATGAGAAAAAAATATCCAGAAAATCACATTGTAGGATTTTTAATGAATTTATTTGCAAATTATGGTGGAAAATAAGTATTTGGTCACCTACAAACAAGCAAGATTTCTGGCTCTCACAGACCTGTAACTTCTACTTTAAGAGGCTCCTCTGTCCTCCACTCGTTACCTGTATTAATGGCACCTGTTTGAACTTGTTATCAGTATAAAAGACACCTGTCCACAACCTCAAACAGTCACACTCCAAACTCCACTATGGCCAAGACCAAAGAGCTGTCAAAGGACACCAGAAACAAAATTGTAGACCTGCACCAGGCTAGGAAGACTGAATCTGCAATAGGTAAGCAGCTTGGTTTGAAGAAATCAACTGTGGGAGCAATTATTAGGAAATGGAAGACATACAAGACCACTGATAATCTCCCTCGATCTGGGGCTCCACGCAAGATCTCACCCCGTGGGGTCAAAATGATCACAAGAACGGTGAGCAAAAATCCCAGAACCACACGGGGGGACCTAGTGAATGACCTGCAGAGAGCTGGGACCAAAGTAACAAAGCCTACCATCAGTAACACACTACGCCACCAGGGACTCAAATCCTGCAGTGCCAGACGTGTCCCCCTGCTTAAGCCAGTACATGTCCAGGCCCATCTGAAGTTTGCTAGAGTGCATTTGGATGATCCAGAAGGGGATTGGGAGAATGTCATATGGTCAGATGAAACCAAAATATAACTTTTTGGTAAAAACTCAACTCGTCGTGTTTGGAGGACAAAGAATGCTGAGTTGCATCCAAAGAACACCATACCTACTGTGAAGCATGGGGGTGGAAACATCATGCTTTGGGGCTGTTTTTCTGCAAAGGGACCAGGACGACTGATCCGTGTAAAGGAAAGAATTAATGGGGCCATGTATCGTGAGATTTTGAGTGAAAACCTCCTTCCATCAGCAAGGGCATTGAAGATGAAACGTGGCTGGGTCTTTCAGCATGACAATGATCCCAAACACACCGCCCGGGCAACGAAGGAGTGGCTTCGTAAGAAGCATTTCAAGGTCCTGGAGTGGCCTAGCCAGTCTCCAGATCTCAACCCCATAGAAAATCTTTGGAGGGAGTTGAAAGTCCGTGTTGCCCAGCGACAGCCCCAAAACATCACTGCTCTAGAGGAGATCTGCATGGAGGAATGGGCCAAAATACCAGCCACAGTGTGTGAAAACCTTGTGAAGACTTACAGAAAACATTTGACCTGTGTCATTGCCAACAAAGGGTATATAACAAAGTATTGAGAAACTTTTGTTATTGACCAAATACTTATTTTCCACCATAATTTGCAAATAAATTCATAAAAAATCCAACAATGTGATTTTCTGGATTTGTTTCTCATTTTGTCTGTCATAGTTGACGTGTACCTATGATGAAAATTACAGGCCTCTCTCATCTTTTTAAGTGGGAGAACATGCACAATTGGTGGCTGACTAAATACTTTTTTCCCCCACTGTATCTCTTAACACCATCCATATAGGATTTCTATTTGCCATATATATTTCAACTGTACTGTGATGTTTTACAAAAGTTCTGAACCTTTCTATTCTCATTGTTTCTACAGATTGTGAATAAAAAATAAACATTTTTGCTAAAAGTATTATTATATTATTGATCGATTGACTATGACTTTTCAGATCACCCAGTAATGCTATCTGCAAGGTTAGCTCCAGGTAAATATTGCAATCCTTTAGCCATTCCTGGACCTGTGTCCAAAAACAAGCTACAAATGGACAGAACCAAAACAAATGATCTAATGATGCGGTCTCTTCACAGCAAAATCTGCAGAGCTGGGAAGATTGTATCCCCCATATAAATAACATTCTATTGGTAGCAAGAATTTTATATAATAATTTAAATTAAAATATTCTAATTTCTGAATCCGGTGTCGTTTTGCGTGTCAGTTCATAAACACTATGCCATGGGATCGGTACATCAAAAATCTCTTCCCAACTATTTTGCAATCTATATGGGACGGCTGTCAATCCTTTGGTCCAGAAATGAAACTGATATACTTTTTTTATTTATCACAGTTTTCCTTAACCAATTATGTTCTTTAATGCAAGGCCGACAGACAAGTTCCTTACTTTCTCCCCCTTCCACTTTCCTCTTCCATTTCTGCGGTAAGGCTGCAATTATTTGGTTGTAATTTTGGGTAGAGCAGACATTTCCATATGTTTTTGTTAGCTGCATATGTGACATAATTCCAACAGTCCTACCGATGATATCATTTACGAAGATTATACCTTTTTTAAACATTTTGTCAAAAAATTAAGTTTTTAGTATATAACCACAATATTTGTTGCATTATTTGTTCTGTCGTTTCTGGAGGATTAAATTGAAATTGCAACTGCTAAATTGTACTTAATGGGGTTGAGTGCAAACTAAACCAAAAAGTATTGTGTTACTAGCACTGATATGGCTAGGGTAGCTGCCTTCTGGTGTCTATGATAGAGGCTAGGCATATCAGGTCTGGACAGGTAACAGAATATTACTGCTGTTAATGTCTAATTTAGCATATATGAGTGTAGCTACAAAGAGCAGGTACATTATTCTACCTGTCTGTGGAGGTATTTGCTTTAGCGTTTATCTACATAGTCTAATTGACTAAGACTTAGATTTCAAACAGAAATGCAAAGGGTTTGATAAGTAGCTTATTAACAGTCATATTTGATTTAGAAAACATCAACATCAAAAATGTTTACAGTGTGAGAGACATTTACTAAATTCAAGCTAATGCTCTAATGTTGATGACCTAAAAAGCTTTCAAATATTTGGTAATTCCAGGATAATTTCATAGCCAATACATTTCTTTGCCGTCTAATGTCATAGTACAAAAATAATATAGCACTACATTTCACAATTTGACAACACAAACACCATCAAACTCTAACGACATACTGTATAGGAAGAGATGGAAAGAGAAAAATAAATAATGCAACATTGTCATGTCATGCAATTTACCACAAATAGACATTAACATGAGTGGAGACACAACAGACATCCCGAGGCACTGATTACAAGGTGGTAAAGCCTTCTCTGAGCCAATGGTTCCTATACCACTGATTCCTTGTAGCACATTATATGGAGAGCAGGGAAGGGCTTACTATTCACAAAAAGGTTACTTTGCATTGGCCCACATGTGACCACCTCAGCACAGAATTCAATCTTCTCCTGAATCTGGCCTCTCACTGTAACGTTCGTTCATCGACGGGTCAGACCAAGGCGCAGCGTGATATGCATACATGTTTATTTAAACTTCATAAACACAACGAGCGACAGCTGCCTCTGATTGGGAACCACACCGGCCAACATAGAAATACACATACTAGAACCCACATAGAAAATACTACATAACAAAGAATATACACACCCTGACTCAACATATACGAGTCCCCTGAGTCAGGGCGTGACACTCACGCATCTCGTCCAAAGCATTTATCAGGACACATCAATGTTACCCTCCTAGGATGTGGGTTTTGTAAGTGGATGATTGTTGAGAAGCTAAAGCTGCCCTTAACCTTTCCTCTCCTCCTCTCCTCTCTGTCTTTATTCACGTTCATGTACTGCACTGCTCTCTCTTGACCTGTCTGTGTTTGTCCTTTGTTTGAGAGGTCATTGTTGAGTCACTGAAAATAAGTGCTTTAGCTAAGGAAAAAGTCAGAGGTGGAAACCATGAAAAAACAACAGGCAGACATATAATGAAAAACAACAACTACCATATAGGATGGATATAATATTGTGCATTTTTCATAACCCTGTTTCTTTACTTGATATCTCCCAAGACAACATTAACTACATAATTTACAAAATGTTGTACATTTATTACATGGAGACATCCAACAGTATCAGTTTACTCATGCATTTTTAACAGCATTATTGTAATGCTTAGTACCTTTGAATAAATTATTAATTAAGTTTATTGGAATGAAACTCTTGTATGCAACACAATACCTGTACCATCCTTATAAATGGAAGAGTAAATCAATGTTTACAAAGCAAAGGCCACTATCGAATTCACACAGTAGCTATCTCCCTTACGTCTCCCTATTACGAATTAGAATGATTCAATGGGATGGATGGAGAGGGTATGATAAAATGACTCTGCTATGACTCCTGTGGTGGAATTAATTCACTGTGTGATGAACAGTATCTTGGGAAGATTATAATATGACATGTCCATTCCAATTATTTGGCATGCGGCAGACCTGGAATAATTTAACTGGTGGATGCCTTGGGGTTCACGTCAGATCACCTGAAATAATGGTGAAGCCAGTGGACTGGGTTTGGTGTAGTCTGTGATATCTATGGATGAAGAAACCTATTTCATTGACCTCAATGCTTTTTGGCTAATCAAGTCTCCTATTAATCCACAGTGAAAGACCAAGGGTATTGTAAGGTTGCAATTTACAATGTATTTTAATGTAAATGTGCTGAATACGTACTGTGTTAAACGTTCTTGTTGTTTTGACAGTATTATACAATAACTAAACAAGGTTTATTTGATTTATATGATTTACAAAATTAATTACACAGAATATTACACTGTAATGAAAAACTGTGATTTACACACTAAATTTGTACATTTATCAACAGTAGAATACTGTGAAGCATTATACTGCAGCATACTGTAAATGATGGTGCATTGTGGGAAAATGTTGTGGGCAGGAACAGAATTTCTGTATTTTGAATGTACTTTAATTCCACCACATGGAATACAGTACCGTACCGTATTAGCTGGAACGCCAAAAACCTTTTGACCACTAGTGGTTTCAGGCTCATTAACATATTTTATGTTAATAATGTGAAGTATTTTTGGTAAGAGGCTACATTTGAGCCACCCATTAGTGAGAGTGCTGTACCAATTTCACTGATATGTCGCAGTAGTGCCCCAACAATTAAATGTGTAAAGGGGACAGATTGGGGTGGCAGCAAGTCACAAACCTTTAATGGTTGAGTAATGTCCATGTCCTTTGGTCTGTTTTGCCCTGTAGTCACTGCCAATTTGGATGTCTTTGTTAAGGCCACTTGAAGTGCAAATTATATAAAATACCCAAATCTGGTCTTTTATATCACTTGCACTTCTAGAGGCCTTAACAAAGGCTTCCAAACCTGCACCAATCCCATGCAATTATGGTAAAATACTGTAAAATACAAACCCCATCTCCCCTCAATGAATTTAATTCATTAATTCATCCATTCATCCAAGAGAGTAAAATTACTGTATAAAAAACTAACAAAAAACGTGCAATTTGTAAGTGCCTGCCTTTTATTATTAGTATAATGCATTTGATTTGCAACGGTGACACAAACATTATATTAAGCAGGACATTCATACCATACCAGCCTTACAATCCAAGTATAATCCAAACGTAGTCTGAAATGCACTCATAAGCAACATGTAAATGTAGGCTTTTTATGCTGGCGGTCTATGAGAACTCCCCTGTGAAAATGTCAATGCTACGAGTTCAACTCCAACTATCAGTCTGATGAGGAAGATTTTGACTCTGACGATGATTCCCTTCGTAGACCCCACACCCTCCAATGCTTTGAGGCTAGCTTTGCTACCAGCCCCACACCCTCTGACGTGGAACAGGCAGTGGCACAGGCTACAGCCCCTGTGGGGGAAACCTAGTCATTTGCAGAACTGAATGGATTCAACAAAATGTGTCTTCCATATTTAACCCAACCCCTATGAATCAAAGAGGTGCAGTGGGCTGTCTTAATCAACAGCACCCAGGGAGCAGTTGTTGTTGGGGGTTAACTGCTTTGCTCAAGGGCAGAACAGCATAATTTTCCAACTTGCCGGCTCAGGGATTCAAACCAACAACCTTTTGGTTACTGGCCCAACACTCTTAACCACTAGGCTACCTGCTGTCCCTGGAGGCCATGGTGGATGAGCACCATGGGATGGTCCAGAGCTCCAGTCCTGAGAACATCAGTAGGCTTGACTGCGTTCTCCTAGCCCCTGTGGTGGTGCAATCATGGGTCAAATAAAATAAAATATACGTTTATTGGTCGCATACACAGGTTAGCAGATGTTATAGCGGGTGCAGAGAAATGCTTGTGTTACTAGCTCCTAACAGTGCAGAGAAGCAGAACCAGCAAGGATTCAACCAGCCTGTTCCCTGATTGATGATGAGTTTTGAAATGTCCTGTTTGATAATAATAATAATAATAATAATAATAATAAAAATAATAATAGATCTATTATTTATTTTATATAGTGCTTTTCATTACAAAGAGGATATCAGACGCTTTAAAAACAAAACAAAAAATAATTTAGGGTTCTGGCAGTGGCAGGTCTTGACTTGGAGACTTGGCGATGGTCGTGGTGATGGTCTTCCGCAGATGATAGTAACGGAGGGAGTTTTGACGGTACAGGGAGCCAGGGAGAAGCGCCTCTCGCATAGACAAGGCCCGGAGCTTTTCATCAGGCACAGATCCAAGATGGCGTAGTAGTGCGGTCGTGTATTCTGTTGTGTCCTCGTGTAAATAGCCAGTTTTTTTAGTTTTTTTAGTTTTATGTCTTTTTTTCGTATATATTTCTCTATCTCACTTTCCATTCTTTAACTAAATATACTTTCCTGCAACCCGCCTCCCCCAATGTGGAACGGATTCTATTATTTCTTTATTTTTATCAAGAACCTACGGCTGAAACTAGCCAGCTAACTAGCTACTTGCTATTAGCCACCGTTGGCGGTCTTCACCACTGTCCCTGGCCTGCACTACCTACCAGCCAGCTCTAGCCTGGACAATAATCGGCCAGTCTGCACAGCGTGCTATCGACCCTGAGCATATCGGATTTTCTGCCGGAATCACTGAATCACTGGAGCTTAACACCGGACCATCGCAACTAGCTAGCTGCAACCGAATGGCTGTTGTTGGCTAATCACCACTGTCCCGACGTACCAGTTAGCCTTGAGCTAGCCTCGAGCCAGGCCCATCTCCCGGCTATCTACCTCTCTGTCAACCGGACGGGACCTCCTAGTGTCGACACGGAGCCCCGCCGATCCATCACAACTGGTCTGCCAACGTAATCGTCTGATGTGGTTTCAACAGGCTTCCCGTTGCGTCGACCACGAAGATCCATCTGCTAGCCCCGGCCCACTAGCACGCACAATCAACAGCCGTGCCTCCTGCTCGCCTGTGCTGTAGCAGCCTACGAACTGCTCCCGGACTTACTTATTGCTGTTCACTGGAACTTATGATCACTCAGCTACACAGCTAATGCCTGCTGGACTGTTCCTTTACACGGTACCCCATCCTGTTTATCTGTTTAGCCTCAGCCCAAACTTTCGTCGCCATTACCAGATGTTGTCTTAGCCCTCTCGAATAACACCTGTGATTGCGTTATGCCTCTCTCCCATGTCAATATGCCTAGCCTATTGCTGTTTGGGTTAGTTCTTATTATACAATTTCACTGTAGACCCCCCAGTCCCGCACAACCAGCCTCAGAGAGCTCCTTTGTCCCACCCCCCATACACGCGGAGACCGGCTCAATTGGTACCTCCAGTGATGCTATCTCTTTCATAGTTACCCAATGCTTAGGTGTACCTCCACTGTACTCATATCCTTCCATGGTCCTACAGCTATCCTATTTTTGACTGTTTAGACATTAGGCTTGCATATCTGTTTTCATTATCTTTATTTTTTCTTCATTACCCACTCATCAAGTCTCCTAAATCAATTGAAAAGGTCTGAATTGGTTACTTATTTTGTTTTTACCTTCTTCTTCTTCTTCTTCTTCTTCTTCTTCTTCTTCTTCTTCTTCTTCTTCTTCTTCTTCTTCTTCTTCTTTAATACATTAAGACCAAAAATATGCTGCTTAAGAGATTCCATATGTAAGGATGACACCCGCTGTTATGCTACAACACTCTAATTATAGTGCAGGGCAGGGGGACCCGAGGAGGGAGGGCTGGGGCCTAGGGAGGAGGGGTGCTGGGAAAGGGGGGCAAGGGGGAACGGTTTATAGAGAGGGTCTTCTGGGTGTGGAGCGACCAATGGGTAGGTTTCCCTGTGGGTCCTGCTTTTTATTTCACATCCACGGGCTTATCAACAATATAGAAGACAGACCTATTTGGTAAAAGACCAAGTCCATATTATGGAAAGAACAGCTCAAATAAGCAAAGAGAAACGACAGTCCTTCATTAATTTAAAACATGAAGGTCAGTCAATTCGGAAAATTTCAAGAACTTTGAAAGTTTCTTCAATTGCAGTCACAACAACCATCAAGCGCTATGATAAACTGGCTCTCATGAGGACCGCCAAAAGAATGGAAGACCCAGAGCTACCTCTGCTGCAGAGGATACGTTCATTAGAGTTACCAGCCTCAGAAATTGCAGCCCAAATAAATGCTTCACAGAGTTCAAGTCACAGACACATCTCAACATCAACTGTTCAGAAGGGACTTTGTGAATCAGGCCTTCATGGTTGAATTTCTGCAAAGAAACCACTACTAAAGGACACCAATAATAAGAAGAGACTTGCTTGGGCCAAGAAACACGAGCAATGGACATTAGACCGGTGGAAATTTGTCCTTTGGTCTGGAGTCCAAATTTGAGATTTTGGGTTCCGACCGCCGTGTTTTTGAGAAACGCGGTGTGGGTGAACGGTTGATTGCCGCATGTGTAATTCCCACCGTAAAGCATAGAGGAGGAGGTGTTATGGTGTGGGGGTGCTTTTTGGTGACACTGTCTGTGATTTATTCAGAATTCAAGGCACACTTAGCCAGCATGGCTACCACAGTATTCTGCAGCGATAGGCCATCCCATCTGGTTTGGGCTTAGTGGTACTATCATTTGTTTTTTAACAGGACAATGACCCAACACACCTCCAGGCTGTGTAAGGGCTATTTTACCAAGAAGGAGAGTGATGGAGTGCTTTATCAGATGACCTGGCCTCCACAATCCCCCGACCTCAACTCAATTGAGATGGTTTGGGATGAGTCAGACGCAGAGTGAAGGAAAAGCAGCCAACAAGTGCTCAGCATATGTGGGAACTCCTTCAAGATTGTTGGAAAAGCATTCCAGGTGAAGCTGGTTGAGAGAATGCCAAGAGTGTGCAAATCTGTCATCAAGGCAAAGGGTGGCTACAAGCTAACAACTGTTGAATCTGAATCAGGTGAACTACTATCAGAACCCAAATTAATCAACCTAAGATTCTCCCGTTTCTATAAAGAATCGTACACCTCTGATTGTAAATCTACAACAAGCCATATTGAGTTTTTTTTTTAAAGATATAAGAACTCCTCTTCTCTCAACTGAGGAAGCTGGCTTGCTGGGAGCCCTAATCTCTCTCCAACTCAAAAGGGCATTGGATAATATGAATAAAGTCAAATCACCTGGTTGGGACGGTATTCCTCCTGAGGTCTATTTAAAAGTTTGGAACCAATTAGGTCCACTGTTATTTGAAATGATTACCACAGCCGTTCACCAAGGTTCATTTGGAAGGGATGTAAATACAGCACTAATTTTGCTTTTATGAAAAAAAGGTAAGGATGCCACCCGGTGTCCTCACTATCTTTGGTAAACACAGATAAACTATTTTCAAAAATTCTGTAATCCCGTCTCGAAACGTACTTACCCAAATTGGTACTATCTTTATCTAGACAATGTATCTCAATCCCTCCCAAACGCTTTGAAGATCATAGACAAATTCAGCTCCATCTCTATACTGCCTCTCAAGACCCTGATGGAGGACTCTCTCTCTACTTACGGAATCCCAATTGTTTGCCATTTAACATTTTTGGGAGTAGATATATTTCCTTCCTTAGATAAAACCGTTGCCAGAAACTTTAACAGAACACTCAAATCAATTCAATCCGACCTCAGTAGATGAACTAATATCCCAGTTGCTTTAACCGGCAGAATATCTATTGTCAAAATGAATAAATTGCCATGGATGAATTTCTGTAGTCCCCCTTCTGACTATTGGGATAAAATCAATAGTGTGGTTTACAAATGTACAGTATATGGCAAGGTAAGCGTTCCCGGATATAATTGATGGGGAGTTGGGGTGTAGGCCTACCTCTTTTTGTTTCTTTTTCTTTACATGCCAATTTTACTATTACAAAATCTGTTTTGATCAATATGATAATTTCTCTGTATGCATTTCTTACTTTTGTTTTTCTTTTGAGTGGCAGCCCATGCGCACATGTTATATAAACTGAATATATGAATTGAAATTGATATTGTACCTGTAAACCCCCCAACAAAAATGGTGTAAAAAAATAATTATAATAAGTTACCATTTGATATTCCTGATATATCGCCATTGTGCCACTGTGAAACAGTCTTTAAAATAAAAACCAAACCAAAAAAATTAAGAAGTGCTATACTAGAAGTATTTTATCAAACAAAAAATTTGTGAAATGCATTCAAAGCCTGAAAACTCAAAGTAAATTTTTTTTGCATAACCCAAACCATGGATAATGTTTTTGGCTTAAGACTTGTAAAACGTCTCTTTCTAAGAGATGATTGACGCTTTGATGCAGCATGGTGGTGCTAACAACATTAGATGGTCGGCCTTGCACAGTTTCAATAAAAAGCAAGGTGGAATTGTAATAAAGCAAGCGTTGGGTGTGAGGAATAAAAGCCTTAAAGGAACAGAAAAGTGGTTACTGGTTTGAGCACAGATTCTAAATCTCCAAGAACATGCAGTACAGTCGTCACTTAAAAACACATCATAATTACAAATAAAAATGAACCTTTTTCTCTTCTCCAACAAGGGTTTGAATGTTGAATAAAAGGAAAGCAATTCAACGCTAACATATAATACAACACAACTCCCCTGTTTTGTTGCCATACATAAAACATTAAATATCTATGCCTTCATGACCCTGAGACTGTGTTTTGTAAACAACACAAACACACAGCAAAATTCCCACCCATGGAGGCACTCGCTGGCAGACCTCCCCTCCCATAATTGGTAACAATGCTTGTGTTGGATGGCCTGGTGGACACTGATTAGGATGATAAACATGATCTACAGCCCCCTTCTATCCCCCCCCCCCCCCACCCCCCCACCCCTCTCTATCTCTGCGTGTTTACAACACAACAAAGAAGAGCCTTCATGAATATTGGCCTCTGGATATAGGACATATCTCCCGTCGCTCCTGGTTGACAGCTTAATGACTTGGCCACTGTGGCTCCACAGTAAATTGTAAATTGGACTTGTATCTAAATGGGGGTGTCAGAGAGGGCAACTCTAAAGGGGCTGATGAGCCACCGAGTGACATCAGGGCTATTTGTTAGTTGCTCTGTGTCTGTATTGGCTCTGGGATTGGTGCACCTCCACCTGTTGATTTCCTTGTAGTCTGAATAGAAGTTGTTTAGAATGTACAGTATTAGTGTTTTAAAGGCCTATAAATGTGATTTCAATATTGTGGAAATAAGTGTGAAGTGCTCTTCTAATGCATATTTCACTAAAGCCAACAGGGAATTGATTGTTAATGGGTGTCTTGGACATCTGAGATGACCCAGATAACAAGAAAATCACTTTTCAAACCACATCCCTCGCTGTCACTGCAAACCAAGCTTAATTGAAGTGTGATGACTTAATTGATTCTAACAACATTACATTGAATTAGGGTGTGAAATAATCTTTGCAGGACAGGTCGGATGTATAGAACAGCGTTTGATGTTTTCTGTTAGAAAATCTACATGAAAAATTCAAGGGGCAGAGCTTCTGCGATCAGGCAGAGCTATCATTTTAGACAACGGCATATTTAATGCAGGACCATTTTCCAGTTCAAAATAAATTCTTATTGGCTAAATTACCAGCCAACCTAAAAGTTAATATGCATAAAAACACGCTCTTTAACTATGCAATTAGCCACTATTTGTGTGGTCATGTGCAATTAATTTGCTGCACATTTTACTAGTAAAGTAAAGCATGTGGGATGCCTACTGGACCATAAACTAACGCTATACATACACTGCATCAGCCAAACATATACCATATACTGCTGTTGCTTCATTTCATACAGAACTATTTGTAAGCTAAAGAAAGACAGGGTGAAAAAGAAACATAATTAATTAAGCAAACAACATTAAAACAAAACTCTTGGCCCTTGTCATGAGGCCTACATACACTAATTATTTCCCAAATGCAAAATGACTGTCACAACAATTAATGACAGTTCTTGCTTCTTCATAAAAGATGAACTTGCGTTATCATAAGTGTCACGATCGTCAGGGAGAGACCAATGCGCAGCGTGTTGAACGAACATAGTGAACTTTATTATCTTTAGTGATAATCGACACAATAAACAAAACAAGAAACGACTCGTGAAGTCCACGGTAACAATGACCGAACACGGAACAAGAACCCACAAACACAAAGGGAAAATAGACAGTATAAATATGGCTCCCAATCAGAGACAACCAACGACAGCTGACACTCGTTGCCTCTGATTGGGAGTCACTCTAGCCAACATAGAAATAAACACAACAGAATTACCAACATAGAAATAAACACATAGAATGAACACACCCTGGCTCAACATATAGAGTCCCAGAGCCAGGGTGTGACAGTACCCCCCCTAAAGGCGCGGACTGCGACCGCGCCTCAACCTGAACAAAACAGGGGAGGGCTGGGCGGGCATACCTCCTCGGCGGCGGTTCTGGCTCCGGCCTTGACCACCACCCTCCAATAAACCCCCCATAGCGCCCCTGGTCCAGTCTGGCCCCGCCGGCTGGAGCTGAACTGGACTTAGCAGGAGCGGTTAGCTTCAGCTCCATAGTGGAGCAGTTGACCGGTACCTTACCAGGCACCGGTGACCCAGGCACGGGTTGTGCTGGACTGACGACGCGCACCCCTGGCTTGGTGCGTGGAGGAGGAACGGGCCTTACCAGGCTGACGACGCGCACCCCTGGCTTGGTGCGTGGAGGAGGAACGGGCCTTACCAGGCTAACGACTCGCACCCCTGGCTTAGTGCGTGGAGGAGGAACGGGCCTTACCAGGCTGACGACTCGCACCCCTGGCTTAGTGCGTGGAGGAGGAACGGGCCTTACCAGGCTGACGACTCGCACCCCTGGCTTGGTGCGTGGAGGAGGGACGGGCCTTACCAGGCTGACGTCTCGCACCCCTGGCTTAGTGCGAGTAGCAGGAACAGGCCTTACCAGGCTGACGTCTCGCACCCCTGGCTTAGTGCGAGTAGCAGGAACAGGCCGGGCCGGGCTGGCGACGCGCACCGTAGACTTGGTGCGAGTGGCAGGAACAGGCCGGGCCGGGCTGGCGACGCGCACCGTAGACTTGGTGCGAGTGGCAGGAACAGGCCGGGCCGGGCTGGCGACGCGCACCATAGACTTGGTGCGAGTGGCAGGAACAGGCCGGGCCGGGCTGGCGACGGGCACCGTAGACTTGGTGCGAGTGGCAGGAACAGGCCGGGCCGGGCTGGTGACGCGCACCGTAGACTTGGTGCGAGTGGCAGGAACAGGCCGGGCCGGGCTGGCGACGCACACCGTAGGCTTGGTGCGTGGAGCAGGGACAGGCCGGACTGGGCTGGCGACGCACACCGTAGGCTTGGTGCGTGGAGCAGGGACAGGCCGGACTGGGCTGGCGACGCACACCGTAGGCTTGGTGCGTAGAGCAGGGACAGGCCGGACTGGGCTGGCGACGCACACCGTAGGCTTGGTGCGTAGAGCAGGGACAGGCCGGGCTGGGCTGGCGACGCACACCGTAGACTTGGTGCGTGGAGCAGGGACAGGCCGGACCGGGCTGGCGACGCACACCGTAGGCTTGGTGCGTGGAGCAGGGACAGGCCGGACTGGGCTGGCGACGCACACCGTAGGCTTGGTGCGTAGAGCAGGGACAGGCCGGGCTGGGCTGGCGACGCACACCGTAGACTTGGTGCGTGGAGCAGGGACAGGCCGGACCGGGCTGGCGACGCACACCGTAGGCTTGGTGCGTGGAGCAGGGACAGGCCGAACCGGGCTGTGGAGACGGATAGGAGACCTGGAGTGAAGAGCGGCCACAACCCGTCCTGGCTGAATGCCTACCCTCACACACTCTGTGTGAGGCATCCGCACAGGACGTACAGGGCGGTGTATCCGTAACCTGGTGGCCTTCTGAATCCGCCCCTTTTCTGCCTCCGTCAGCCCCGTCGTCCATGCCGTGTGCCCCCCCCTAAAAATTTTCTGGGGTTGCCTCTCGCCTGTCCGACGTTGACCCGTTTGGCGCCGCTGCTCCTCTCTACGGCGCGCCACCACCGTCTCTTCTCCCGACGCCTCCTCCCATGTCCAGCCCCAAGAGCTGCCCCTGGACACGCTGCTTGGTCGTTGCATGGTGGGTTCTTCTGTCACGATCGTCAGGGAGAGACCAATGCGCAGCGTGTTGAACGAACATAGTGAACTTTATTATCTTTAGTGATAATCGACACAATAAACAAAACAAGAAACGACTCGTGAAGTCCACGGTAACAATGACCGAACACGGAACAAGAACCCACAAACACAAAGGGAAAATAGACAGTATAAATATGGCTCCCAATCAGAGACAACCAACGACAGCTGACACTCGTTGCCTCTGATTGGGAGTCACTCTAGCCAACATAGAAATAAACACAACAGAATTACCAACATAGAAATAAACACATAGAATGAACACACCCTGGCTCAACATATAGAGTCCCAGAGCCAGGGTGTGACAATAAGGCATTAGGCGGGAGGCAATTTAGCTTTTGTTTAGCTAGCAAGTCATCCAAGCTCTCTTCATCAGTCTTGATAGTGTAAAGTCATAGGTCGTAAACCAACATACACATCTCATAATGGTTATGGCAGTTTTAAACTATTCAAGAACCTGGAAACTTGGTTGGAGCACCTGCTGTACAGTAATTTCTCTCAGTCCACTTTGCACCAATGTATACGATGTGAGAGACAAAACCACTTAACATTTACTGTCACTTGTCACCTTGGAAGTGTTTAGGTGACTGATGCTGAGAGATGTACTTTAACTGGTTTTAAAGGTCCAATGCAGCTGTTTTTATCTAAATTCCAAATAATTTCTGGGTAACAATAAGAACTTTACTGTAATTGTTTTAAATTCAAATGGTCAAAAAAAATATAAAAAAAATAGCTTCTTAGCTAAGAGCAATTTCTCAAGCAATAACTTAGCTAGGACTGTCTGGGAGTGGTATTAGAGGGCAGGGGAAACTGAAAACGAGCTGTTATTGGCAGAGAGGTTTGGAACAGTTATTGGTCTATATAGGGGTTGCAGTTGCGTCACAAATCACCTAGCAACCACGCCAGGCGCCATGTTGGAAGACCATAGTCAGTCTGCTGGAACTTTGTTGCCTTGTGTGTCAACCAATCGTCCACATGGCTGGCTGCATTTTACTACCACTGAAACCTTATTTTGTTTTTCTAAGGACACAAAAAATGGAGGCAGTGGGAGAACCTACTGTATTCAAGTAAGTAAATATATTTTGAAAGTGATACAAAAACGATGTATTATTAGCTAGCTAGCTAGCTTGCTTGCTAGCGTGGAACCCCATTTTGTTGGCATATTCAACAGCTTTTAAGAAATATATAACCTTCAACAGTCTTATCATGTGATCAAGCCATCAATGTTTTGTGATTATTGGTGTCGTAAAAATGTTAGCTAACAGCTTATCAATTAGCATGTTTGACATTTCAGTGGAAATACTACTATCAGCTTTTTAATAAGTGGTTTAGCTAAAAAAAAAGAGAAGTCCTGTATTATCGTCATACTGTCCCCAGTTATTGGCCACCTTACTATTTTGTTCAATTACAAGACATATCCATTTAATTTTGTGTGTTTATTAGATAGTTGACTAGTTGGCTAGCCTTCCGTTTATTTTTTTAAAACTTTCCCGTCAACTTTTCATTGCGTAGCCCAATGCGCCCTCCTGTGGACTAAAAATGGTTCTTCACCAACATCTTTGTTTTAACCAAATAATGTCTCATCATTTGTTTTACAGATTAATGTTATGTTTTGAGAAAGTAGATATAAATGAGTATGAATAATTGACATCAAATAAAACTTTAATTTCAGTCATGTGCATTGACATAAACAATGAAAACTCTGTTGGAGTTTATGTTGCAGAGATGCACTTGGAAAGTAAAGGAAGAAATACACAAGATGAGTTGAATAAATATATAATATTTTAGACATGTATTTTTATTTTTACAAATAAATAATTGCATTTGAAAACAAACAAAACAAACAATAACATCTCGACCTCCATCCCTATATTGTCACAGAAATCACAATAAAAATCCAGCTTCACCGCCACCTCTGGATCCCACTGCACACACCTGCAGTGGAACCAGTGCTGGCAGAAGTCACAGCACACCCATGGCACCTCGGATTCACACTCCTGTGGGTAGCTTGCAGGCGGATCACACTCCCCGCAGCGAGCGTCTTCTTTTATAAAAAACTAACAAAAAAATAATCAATCAAATTGATTTAAATGGTTTGCAAATGTAGAGGTACTACAGCAACAATAGTAACTGATACAACTGAGAGAGAGAAAAACAAACAGATTCTGAAGTACCTGAGGGTGGTGCCATGGGTGGCGTGACAGAGGTGGCCGGTGGAGCTTTTCTCTTCCTTTTCTGTGCTACTAAAACTTCAACTTTTTTACATCAATACCTCTGCAGAAGCTGCAGAAGATTTGGAGGAGGTGGACATGACTTGACGGCTGGTGCCATGGACTGTAGATATGTAAAGAGTGATTAAAAAAACAAAAACATTGCAGTTTTACAAAACACATATTAAACAGTCATTATTTTCATACTTTAACATGTGTTTACCTGTGGAGGTGGCTGGATTAGAATTGCTGGGGGCAGGGACACCATACGAGGCTGCTGTGGTGGTGTTACCAGGGTTGATGGAGGAGGCAGTTGGTCCAGAGGAGGCCGCTTTGGTGGTGACAGACAGGGGAGGTGGTGTGCATCGTGGTGGTGGGCGAAACCGCCGACCATGGCTTGGAGGAGCTGGTGTTTGTAGTGGTGGGGTTGAGTTGCCGACGATGGTGTGGCCGGGAGAGCAGGCACATTGCCTTCTTCTGCAGCAGCGGGCTCCAGAGGTTCCTATAGGTGTTACACACTTGGAGGCACTGACAGTGGTGATGCAGCTGTCAGGAGTGGTTCCAGCGGGGGGTCCAGCAGAGGCGATGGCGTTGATGGTCACATCCATGGCAGCCCTCTCCTGTGCCCCCTGTGTTCTGATGGCTGCCCGACGCTCTTTTCCCCCTGCCTTCTCACCCCTCTCCTGCCACTGGCACGTCTATTCCTCACTTGTGAGGCATGTGGCGACCACAGTATCTGGCCGATACTTCAGGACAGTAAGGATGTGCACCAGGTCCTTCGCTATCAGCCCCCCCCCCCTCTATTAGGGGGTGCTCTTCTAGGGCTGGGATTGGAGCAGGGTCTAAGAGTCCTCCTGTGGTCACTGGGGAGGAGGTGCTGGTGGATGGCACAGTGCTGCTGGTTCCAGGAGAGGCGGTGCTGGGACCCGGTAGTGACCGAGACAGCATTAAACGGGACCCTTCAATGGCTGAAGGGTCAAAAGGGAAGAGGCCACACTTCTTAAACCCTTCCACCACATAGCGCATGTCCTCAGCCTTTAAAGGGCCAAAGTATGCCACGTCCAGCGGCTGCAGGACAAGGGTGCAGTGTGATGGAAGACAAAGAACTATAACCCCTTCCCTTAGTGCTGCCGCGAGCACCTCCAGGTCCATATGGATCTTGTGCCCATCGAAGAGAAGGAGAGGGTGCTCCTTAACTGCATGCTTAATGAAGTGCTGAACCACTTCCTGAACAGGTCCCCATCAATGTAGCCACTGTTGGATCGTTCAACATGGGCCTCCCAGTGTGTAGTTGCGGCCAGGGGAACACTTGGGGTAGATGATAAACAGGGGGACGTTCCCCAGCACTGTGATGTGCTCCTTGGTCCCCGGAGCCTGCTGGTATACGTGTTTTGCACCTCGGGGAGCCAGCACTTTGTGCCTGCTATGGTCGCTACAAAACCCAGACTCATCGCAGTTATAGATTTGTCTGGGATTCTCCCTCAACCCACTCTCATCCAAGTGCTTCTCATAAGAAGTTAAGAAGTGTAAGGGTTGGTCTGAGGTGTGACCTAGGTGCGGTGCAGGATAGACAGTAGGCAGTAGGCAGAGATGGTGAAACAAGGATCTTTATTGGTGGTCCAGAAGCCAGGATACAAAACAACGGACTTAACACGATAAAAGAAAGGTGGAGCAAATAAGTCTCCAAAAACAGGCTGACAGCCAAAATACGAAATAGTAACTACGACTGAAATAATAAAGAAACTGGGAGAACACTTGTCGAGTACCTGTACATATTTCTCAGATCAGACACTGATTAATACTGCTGAGCATAGAGAAACTAGCAGAGAAAACTGAGAAAGGGAACACAGGGAAGTGAGGGCATGAGTACACAGGTGAACAGGTAGACACAGATGACATCAATAGGGTAATTATTAATCCAGACTGTGAGTAAGGAGGTACCTAAGGTTGTCAGAGGATGACACCTAGTGTGTCGCTCCTGAACTGCGACCCCCTCCTGTAACAAAGAAGGTGTCCATCATCGGACGTGTGGTACACTCAGCTCTCCCCCAGTCCAGGGTGTCCGGCCTCCTCATGCTCAGGTTATTGTGCCTCCTCCTGAACATTTCCCACCACCTCTTCCCCAGTGGTGGGATTTTCTCCCCTGAGTACAGAAACCTAGAATTTAATAGTTTATAAAATTGTCCATCCAGGATGAAAATGTTTATTTTGGCATCACCATCCACATCCACATTTACATCACACACATTGAGAACAGTCAATCCAGCATTCTACATAAACGCACAGAACACCAAATACCTGCGTATTTTGTCATTGTATTTCATCAGCCTCTGTCTGGTGAAGGGGAACCCATGGCTGGCCCAGTAGATATAGTACTACACCAGATCATTTTCATCCTCTGGTGCAAGAAATGTGGCTGGTCCACTGCGACAACCATGGGTCACCCGGCTGCTCAGGCTGTCCGCCAGAGTCTGCCGAGGTACACCATGCATCTTGGTAGATAAGAAAATTAAACGGATATTAGCATATAAAATTCACATACACGTGGTAATGTCATAAAAACAAAAGATGCCTAACCTTGGCAGATTTTTTTATTTATTTTTTATTTCACCTTTATTTAACCAGGTAAGCCAGTTGAGAACAAGTTCTCATTTACAACTGCGACCTTGCCAAGATAAAGCAAAGCAGTGCGATAAAAACAACAACACAGAGTTACATATGGGGTAAACAAAACATAAAGTCAAAAATACAACAGAAAATATATATACAGTGTGTGTGAATGTAGTAAGTTATGGAGGTAAGGCAATAAATAAATAGGCCATAGGGCAAAAATACTCAAATACACATTTTAGAAAGATAACTCCATTTGAATATGTATAAACATATTACAATTCTAAGCTAAGGCATTGAAAGGTTATGATGAAAGGTTTCAGAATAACTGAAAGTGTACCCACATTTTTTAAAATGTTGTCTGTAATGAAAATTAGTGTCCCAATTAGTTTAATATTGATGCATACATTGTAACATTTGACTAAATACTGCCTCTATGTAGCTGTTGTAAAATGAAACATAGCCAACACCCTTACAAAAAAAGATGGCAGTTTTGAAACTGCAGTAAAAGTGCAGTAACTTCAGTCGACTGTGGTATTTTGGACGCAGCAATTACAGAATAACTGCAGTGTACTGCAGTTGGACTGCAGTTATACTGCACTCTAACTGCAGTTACACTGCAAAATTACTGTTGTAAAAAAAAGGTGTTATTTTGGACGCAGTATTTGCAGCGTACTGCAGTTATACTGCATTCTAACTGAATTACACTGCACTGCACTGTATCAAATCAAATCAAATGTTATTTGCCACATGCGCTGAATACAACAGGTGTAGACATTACAGTGAAATGCTTACTTACAAGCCCTTAACCAACAATGCAGTTTTTAAAAAAATTAATAAAAAATTGCAAAGAATTAAAGAGCAACAGTAAAATAATAAAATAACAGTAGGTAGGTTATATACAGGGGGTACCGGTACAGAGTCAATGCGCGGGGGCTCCGGTTAGTCGAGGTAATTGAGGTAACATGTACACGTGGGTAGAGTTAAAGTGACTCGATGGTGCAGCTGTAGAACTTTTTGAGGATCTAAGGACCCATGCCAAATCTTTTTAGTCTCCTGAGGGGGAATAGGCTTTGTCGTGCCCTCTTCACGACTGTCTTGGTGTGTTTGGACCATGATAGTTTGTTGGTGATGTGGACACCAAGGAACTTGAAGCTCTCAACTTGTTCCACTACAGCCCCGTCGATGAGAATGGGGGCGTGCTCAGTCCTCTTTCTATTCCTGTAGTCCACAATCATCTCCTTTGTCTTGATCACATTGACGGAGAGGTTGTTATCCTGGCACCACACGGCCAGGGATATGACCTCCTCCCAAAAGGCTGTCTCATCATTGTCGGTGATCAGGTCGGTGGCAAACTTAATGATGGTGTTGGAGTCGTGCCTGGCCATGCAGTCATGGGTGAACAGGAAGTACAGGATGGGACTCAGCACGCACCCCTGAGGGGCCCCCATGTTGAGGATCAGCGTGGCAGATGTGTTGTTACCTACCCTTACCACCTGGGGGGCGGCCCGTCAGGAAGTCCAGCATCCAGTTGCAGAGGGAGGTGTTTAGTCCCAGGGTCCTTAGTTTAGTGATGAGCTTTGAGGGCACTATGGTGTTGAACGCTGAGCTGTAGTCAATGAATAACATTCTCACGTAGGTGTTCCTCTTGTCCAGGTGGGAAAGGGCAGTGTGGAGTGCAATAGAGATTGCATCATCTGTGGATCTGTTGGGGCGGTATGCAAATTGGAGTGGGTCTAGGGTTTCTGGGATAATGGTGTTGATGTGAGCCATGACCAGCCTTTCAAAGCACGTCATGGCTACAGACATGAGTGCTACGGGTCGGTAGTCATTTAGGCAGGTTATCTTAGTGTTCTTGGGTACAGGGACTATGGTGGTCTGCTTGAAACATGTTGGTATTACAGACTCAGTCAGGGACATGTTGAAAATGTCAGTGAAGACACTTGCCAGTTGGTCAGCGCATACTCGGAGTACACGTCCCGGTAATCCGTCTGGCCCTGCGGCCTTGTGAATGTTGACCTGCTTAAAAGTCTTACTCACATCGGCTACAGAGAGCGTGATCACATAGTCATCCGGAATAGCTGATGCTCTCATGCATGCTTCAGTGTTGCTTGCCTCGAATCGAGCAGAGAAGTGATTTAGCTGATCTGGTAGGCTTGTGTCACTGGGCAGCTCGCAGCTGTGCTTCCCTTTGTAGTCTGTAATAGTTTTCAAGCCCTGCCACATCCGACGAGCGTTAGAGCCGGTGTAGTACGATTCAATCTTAGTCCTGTATTGACTCTTTGCCTGTTTGATGGTTCGTCTGAGGGCATAGCAGGATTTCTTATAAGCGTCCGGGTTAGAATCCCGCTCCTTGAAAGCAGCAGCTCTGCCCTTTAGCTCACTGCGGATGTTGCCTGTAATCCATGGCTTCTGGTTGGGGTATGGTCACTGTGGGCACAACGTCATCGATGCACTTATTGATGAAGCCAGTGACTGATGTGGTGTACTCCTCAATGCTATCTGAAGAATCCCGGAACATATTCCAGTCTCTGTTAGCAAAACAGTCCTGTAGCTTAGCATCTGCATCATCTGACCACTTCCTTATTAACCGAGTCACTGGTGCTTCCTGCTTTAGTTTTTGCTTATAAGCAGGAATCAGGAGGATAGAGTTATGGTCAGATTTGCCAAATGGAGGGCGAGGGAGAGCTTTGTACGCGTCTCTGTGAGTGGAGTAAAGGTGGTCTAGAGTTATTTTTCCTCTGGATGCACATTTAACATGCTGGTAGAAATTAAGTAGAACGGATGTAAGTTTCCCTGCATTAAAGTCCCCGGCCACTAGGAGCGCTGCCTCTTGATGAGCGTTTTCCTGTTTACTTATGGCCTTATACAGCTCATTGAGTGCAATTTTAGTGCCTGCATCGATTTGTGGTGGTAAATAGACAGCTACGGAAAATATAAATAAAAACTCTCTTGGTAAAGTGTTTTCTATAGCTTATCATGAGATACTCTACCTCAGGCGAGCAAAACCTTGAGACTTCCTTAGTATTAGATTTTATGCACCAGCTGTTGTTTAGAAATATACACAGACCGCCACCCCTTGTCTTACCAGAGTCAGCCGTTCTGTCCTGCCGATGTAGCGTATATATCCCGCCAGCTGTATGTTATCCATGTCGTCATTCAGCCACGACTCGGTGAAACATAAGATATTACAGTTTTTAATGTCCCGTTGGTAGGATAACTGTAATATTAGGTCGTCTAATTTATTTAAAAATGATTGAACATTAGCTAATAGGATTGATGGAAGAGGCAATTTACTCGCTCGCCGTCAGATCCTTACAAAGCACCCCGACCTATGTCCATGATATCTCCGTCTCTTTCTCATGCGAATGAAGGCGATTTGGGCCTTGACGGGTGTCTGTAGGATATCCTTCGAGTCCGACTCGTTGAAGAAAACATCTTCGTCCAATATGAGGTGAGTAATCGCTGTCCTGATATCCAGAAGCTCTTTTTGGTCATAAGAGACAGTGGCAGAAACATTATGTACAGAATACATTTAAAATAACGCAACAAAACACACATAATAGTACAATTGGTTAGAGGGCTGTAAAACAGCAGTACATTTTTGCAGATTGCACAAAACGCACCCGTCAGATGACTCCAATTTTGATACAGTAAAGCTTGACAACATTCAGCTGTTTTCGTGATTTGTATTATCTAACACTTACAATATATTTCCTTTTTGGTTACTAAGCAGTTCTATCAACATTTAGCAGCTAAGCTAGCAACATTAGCAAATCTGTTAGCTATATTTCATAGATTAAAAGTTGGATATTAAATGATGTGTGGTCTGTCGCCCAGTTTAATTTTACAATATACAGTATGTTCCACAACAGCATGTTCCACTTTTTGAAAACTCTTATGACCTAATTTAACTTACATAAATTGTAATGAAAATTGGTGGTCAGCTAGAAGGGTGTATTTAGTCGTAAAACTTACCGTTAATTCAATTTTGAGCTCGAGGTGATTTAGTCCTCCAACCACTACAGAGTGTCTGAAGTTAGGGGGTGTCCAATGTTGGATGAAAATTAGCTACAGTAACTTAATGTTAGTGTGCAGGCTAACTCAGATTAGCTTCTAACGTAATGTTAGTTTGCTAGCTAGCTAACTTTACATACTGTATAGCTAGCTAAGTGAATTAAATATCACCAGCTAGCTAACTTCATATTAGCTAACTAGCTCTTGATGTATGTATCATTGTAAATTAAAAACACAAACTCAAAATGCATTTGTAGCTAGGTAGCTAGCTAACAGCCATGGAAGGGGGTGAAAGGTTTAATGTTAGCAGCTCCAGCTGTCAGAGAAGGAGAGAGTAGGCTACTCTGGATAGGGCAAGTACCTTTGTGGGAGGACATTATTCCTTTTGATGGCATAGAAGGCCCTTCTTGCCTTGTCTCTCAGATCTAGGTGCTGCTGTAGCCCCTCCTTGGTTGGGGACAGAAGCACCAGCTCTCTCTCTCTCTCTCTCTCTCTCCTATGAAAAGCCAACTGACATTTACTCCTGATGTGCTGACCTGTTGCTGTCACGGTTTCGGCCGAGGCTGCCTCTCTTCCTTGCTCGGGCAGGCTTCGGCGTTCGTCGTCTCCGGAATACTAGCTGCCACCGTTGCATGTTTCTATGTTCGTTTGCTTTTGTCTGATTGTTGTTACACCTGTTATCGTTTAGTGTAATTAGTGTCCTATAAGTTCTCGTTGTGTTTGTCTAGTGTTGTGTGTGATTGTTTTCACTGTCGTGCGTTTTGCTGGACGTATTACTGTTTGCTCGGTTGAGCTGTTCTCCATTGTGTTGGAGTGTTTTGTCGCACCTGTGTAGTGCGCCCGTTTTGTTTTCGCCTGCGTGCGGAGTTTCGCCTTCGGGCTAGTTTGTGCGTTTCTCTTGTGGATATTTCACTAAAGTCTTTGGACTGTACTTCTGCGTCCTGCGCCTGATTCCACCACCACACCCACCTACAGCATCATTGACAGTTGCACCCTCTACAACCACTGTGATTTATTATTTGAACCTGATGTTCATCTATGAACGTTTGAACATCTTGAAGAACAATCAGGCCTTAATGGCCATGTACTCTTATAATCTCCCGCCATCACAGCCAAAAGAGGACTGGCCACCCCTCAAAGCCTGGTTACTCTCTGGGTTTCTTCCTAGATTCCTGCAATTCTAGGGAGTTTTTCCTAGCCACGGTGCATCTACATCTGCATTGCTTGCTCTTTGGGTTTTAAGCTGGGTTCTGTATAAGCACTTTGTGACATCTGCTGATGTAAAAAAGCTCTTTATGAATACATTTGATTTGATTTGACTTTATGACTATAAAGACCCATTTTTATGGTGGAAAAAATAGCTTCCCCAAAATATGAAGCTCACACACCACCTATGAGAGAGACACTTACTAGCTAGACAGACTACAAGCTATCTAGCTAGCTAATTTTGTCTACTTAGTCTTATTGTTAGCACCTGATTAGCATAACAGCTAAAAGCTAAACTAAACTCGAAATCCGACTTACCAGTGATGAAATGATCGGAGCAGACCCGGTACTGACAGCTGTCTGGCTTCAGGTCTTTTTGGGCAAAAAGGTTTCTTCTCTTTTCTGACAGTCCTTTTAGTCTCATCTTCTTGGTGTTTGATGATTGAGGGTAATCTGTAAAAAAAATCCCTGTTGTCTTTCCTGCCTTGTTAGAGTAGCCAAATACGGCACAGAAATTGACCATGGTGATGAATCAAGTAGTTTTAGGCACTGTTATCATTTAGCTTGTGGTAGCGGCTCAGCTGTTGTTGTTGGAAGAATGGGGTGGTCTTCCAACATGGCTGCCAGGAGGCATTGTACGTCACCTGGCAATCCTCTATTAACTAATTTACCGCCTGTTGATGTCACCAGGCAGGCCAAAACTCCATTCAACCAAAACAGGCTGAAATTTCAGGAGGTCTTTTCAAACACCTCTTACACTAAAAGGGCATTATCATAATTTTCACAATTTCACAGTATTATTCCAACATCATAGTGTGGAAATATATATATATATAAAACACTGCAAAATTACATTTTTGACTGCACTGGGCTTTTAACTGAGTTACTGGAGGGTAGAACATAAACAAGGACGTGAAAACGTATAACAATTATCTGACGGACAAAATGTTCTGTATGATGTTTCCCTTTCCTTGTACTCAGAGTGAATATGCACACAAATGAAGCAACCATTTTTTAAATAAGTTTATTGATACATTTTAGATTGCAACTCAATTCATAAATACAAACTGTATACAGAAAGTATAATAAATGTAAGATGGTTAACTGACATTTATTCGCATTATTACGATGCTGTCTATATCCATTTGTTTTGCATAGAATGTGCGAGGATCTTCTTCATTTACATCACGGTGAAAACAAACTAGAACAAAATGTTACAAACTAGAACAAAATGACTTCTCAGCCTTCGTAAATTGTGCCAACCAAATTTTTTAAAATATAATATTGTAATTGAATCTTCTCAAAGAGGACTAAATAAATGTATGTGAACTAAATTAATACCTCATACTCGAGCATGGATGACACAGCTATCACTCTTGAAAGCGATACATCAGATCTATATCTTAAAATATGAAATAAGCATCCTCTTTTGATTGAAGAGAGGACAGGTAACCAATGTCTCATTCGAAATGGCAAGCTGTACACTATTTTCAGACACATGAGAGAATGGCCCCTAATGTCAAACCCAAAGCAAGGTACGAAGTGAAACCATGATTGATTGTGAGTGTCATTTTGTTTACATGTCCTCATCAACATTTTGTGCTCCTTTCACATGTACTGCTGTTCAAAATCACCTCAACACGTGATGT
>NW_028161166.1:0-23494 GCF_964263955.1 Coregonus lavaretus
CAATTAAAATGGTCAAAAAGAAACAAAGATAGCTTCTTAGCAAAGAGCAATTTCTCAAGGAATAATTATGCTAGGACTGTCTGGGAGTGGTCTGAGTGGGGAGGGTAAAACTGAAAACTAGCTGTTATTGGCAGAGAGGTTTGGAACTCTCTTTCTTATTGGTCTATTAACTAATGATATCACCAGGCAGGCCAAAACTCCATCCCACCAAAACAGGCTGAAATTTCAGGCGACCTTTTCAACCAGCTCTTACACTAAAAGGGCATTATCACCATGTTTACAATTTCACAGTATTATTCCAACCTCATAGTGTTATGAATGTCTGTGGAATGCGGTAGGCCAGAGTCAAGCGCAGGACACAGAATGAAATGAATCTGTATAGTAAAGAAACAAGCAAAAACCTCCAACACAGGGAGGAGCAACCCCGCTCACAAACGACACTCGTAACAAGTAACAAACACGCACAACACACAGTGGGAGCGAACAGGTTAAATAGGGAAGGACATATTACCATAATGGGAAACAGGTGTGCAACACTAGACAACAACCAGATTAACATAGAAACATAAAACATAGATCGGCAGCAGCTAGTATTCCGGTGACGACGAACGCCGCAGTCTGCCCGAACCAGAAGGAAGGGCAGTCTCGGCAGAATCCGTGACACATAGTGTGTAAATATATATATAAAACAAAGGAAATTCGCGTGTTTTACTGCACTGGGCCTTTAAATACATAGTCCATTGTTTGGGGTATGTTGATAATATCAACTTTAGGGAGGCATGGTTTGGTTAACCGATAACCAGAAAATGAAACAAAATGCACTTTTATTTTCTTGTTGTTATTAACAGTTTAGAACCAAGGTCAAAAGGTGATCAAATAAATGGTGTATCCTGTTTGTCTTCTATTTCATCCCACCATTCCGCCGCAGTGTGCCGTGGGAATGTTGATCGTATTATTCCTTCTCTAATATGGGTCTATTCTTTCTGTCCTCACCGGGCCAAATCTCACTGGCTGCCTGTCACTTTTCCCTTCCAGCTTATCATTGGATATGAGGCTGGAATCGTGGTCTTGTGGGACCTGAAATCTAAGAAAGCAGACTACCGCTACACTTACGACGAGGTAGGCACCATCTCCCACAATGCCTTTCAGCATCTCTCTTCCTGTGATCTGGAAAATGCGTGAAAATACAAAAAGAGGAATCAAATATTCATGAACTGCATTGGTATAAATAGAATATTGTGTGTGTACTGTGTGTGTGTACTGTGTGTGTGTACTGTGTGTGCACTGTGTGTGCACTGTGTGTGCACTGTGTGTGTGTTTTCCATATGCAGTGTTTGCCTTTGAGAGATGACGTCAAAGGGGTTTAGAGTCTGTGGAGGACTAGAGATGTAGACCAGGTCTGTTTGGTCTGTACCTGTACCCATACTGAGTTACAATAGTTTTGAACCCAATCCTACAGTGTGTAGTCTCTCAGAACCATAGATGTCCTGCTGTCTCGCCTGTGGACCTCAATTTCTAGAGCATCGGCCATTTGAGTGTTTATTTGTTTCTCCAAGGTAACATCATTTTCTAACAAAAAAACTAACAAAAAAAACACACACACACAAACATCACATAATGACTTGGTCATGTGTCATCCCCAGCCTCATAATAAATCAGTTAAGAACGCGTCAGAAACTGTGGTGCCCAAACTTGCGGTTGAAGTTTAAGCGGATCAAGTGGCTTTACAAAGACACACACAGAGACAGAGTCAGGCTTACAGTAATGAGTTTATGTTAACACCCGTGCTACTGTTAACCGCATTTACAGTGTGACAACACAAGGACAACATGGCCCTGTGTTGACTCTCCCTGCTGAATAGGATGCTCCCTCTTTCTTGTGCATTCGCTCTCTCTATTTCTCTCTGTTGTTCTCTCCTCTCTGCTTCTCTCTCTCTCTCTTTCTCTCCTTCTCGGTTGTTCTGTCTCCTTCTCTCCCTCTCTCTCTCTCTCTCTCTCTCTCTCTCTCTCTCTCTCTCTCTCTCTCTCTCTCTCTCTCTCTCTCTCTCTCTCGCTCTTTCTCTTTGTCTCTTTCTCCTCCTCCCTCACCCCTGGGTGAGATGATATCTCTCTCTCCTCTCCCTGGTCCTAAGACTTATGTAGTGAATATCCTTGGCAGCTGTATTGTTCTCTCCTCTCCAACCCTGTAGTAACACCTCCCCAGAGACCTACTGCTCTACACCGCTGCTGCTTCAGTACTCTGGGGCTCATGAACACTGGGGAAAACATCACAGTATTCACATCTCTGCCATGCTCTGACATTACAGCTAATGTGCTGCTGTCATCACCTGTCACTAATGACTGATTCAGGGTCAGATCTATGATCGTCAGTCTAAACCTGAGGGATTAAGAGCTGAACCAGTTTTGAAGGGCATAGGTTCTATAATAGCCATGTTTGTTCAGTATTGTATCACTGATTCTGGATCAGCAATAGATGCCCCAGTCTTAACTTTAGCGGTGAAGAACTAAACATAAAAGCTGGACTCTAACCAGTTTTAAAGGGCGTAGAATAGCATTAGATTCTTTACAATAGACTATGGTGAGATGTAGTTATGATAACGCTGGGTTCCTAGATGGGGCTCTGGCCAACACATTAAGTAACGGATTAAAATGCTAAGTATATACTTATACCAGGATAGATGTGCAGGCTTTTCTGATGACGCGGCAAGTTTCTGAAAGCCGGGCTGGATGTATATACAGGATCATGGTACTGTATCAGTGGTTTTGCTGCGTAGACTGGGCATGATGACAAAGGAAGTGTTGGCATCGTTATGGCTGGCAGAAGGGCAGGGTCTGGAGTTCCTCAGACTTCAAACTCTTTAAGTTGTGTGAGGAAATAGTATTTTGTGAAAAATGTTGCTAATTGCAGGAAACTCTGTCACTGTCAGGGGAATGGCCAGCGGTCACCTGGCGGTTAGAGCGTAGTGTATAGAGCGAATGGGAATAGAGCATAGGACATAGGGAATAGGGCATAGGACATAGGGAATAGGACATAGGGAATAGGACATAGGACATAGGGAGTATGGAATAGGGTATACGTCATAGGGAATAGGGTATACTGTAGGACATAGGGAAAAGGGTATATGACATAGAGAATAGGATATAGGACATAGGGTATAGGACATAGGGTATAGGACATAGGGAATAGGACATAGGGAATAGGGTACAAGACATAAAGAATAGGGTATCAGGAATAGAGTATACTTCATAGGGAATATGGTATAGGACATAGGGAATAGAGTATAGGACATAGGGAATAGGACATAGAGGTGGAGGACACTGGCTGTAGCCTTGTCCTCAAGTTTCTGTAGTCGTGTTAGGACATCTTATACACCCTCACTAATTACTGAAAACACTGTCTATTTTTGTCACACCTAACCACAGTGTGTATGTATTCCAACCCTCACAAAGAGAGCATTCCTTCTCCCCTTGCGTCTCTCTCACAGTGTTTTTTCTGTTCATGGCTCAGTGCTATCTCTGCGGGTGCAGTTACTGTGAGCACCAAAGAGAAGATGGAAAAGGAGAGAGCATCAGTAACCTCAGCCCTGCTTTGTCTGACTAAATGCCTCATCCTGCTGCTACTGATGAATAGCCTACCTACACTGGAGCCAGTTTCTGATTTCTATATCTCTCTCTCGCTCTCTATCTTTCTTGCTCCTTCTTTCATTTTGTCATTCTCTCCCTTTTAACCCCTTCTCTCTCAGTTCACCACCTCCCTCCCACCCTCCCTCCCTCTCTAGCTGAATAAATACAAGTAGGTGTGATGGGAGAAACACACACACACACACACACACACACACACACACACACTTGAAAGGCTGTTATAGCAGTGGGATTGGAATAATCATGGCAGCGATAGAGATCACTCCATTTTGTGTAAATAAGCAAACTCACACACCTCAGTGCCCTGTGTATGTGCCAGTGGAGGCATCCTCCTCAGTGAATTTGATAAAAATAAACATTGTAAAACATTGAAAAAGTTATCATTTTTAGATAAAACTATACTGAATATATTCACGTCACCAAATAATTGATTAAAACACAGTGTTTTGCAATGAAGGTCTACAGTAGCCTCAACAGCACTCTGTAGGGTAGCACCATGGTGTAGCCGGAGGACAGCTAGCTTCCGTCCTCCTCTTGGTGCATTGACTTCAATACAAAACCTAGGAGGCTCTTGGTTCTCACCCCCTTCCATAGACTTACACAGTAATTATGACAACTTCCGGAGGATGTCCTCCAACCTATCAGAGCTCTTGCAGCATGAACTGACATGTTGTCCACCCAATCAAAGGATCAGATAATGAATCTAGTACTGAAAGCATAAGCTACAGCTAGCTAGCACTGCAGTGCATAAAATGTGGTGAGTAGTTGACTCAAAGAGAGAGAAAGACAATAGTTGAACAGTTTTCAACAAATTCATTTCTTCAAAAATGAAGGAGAAGAGAGAGAGAGAGAGATTTTGTTATTTTTTAAACTTTCAGTTTCATTTACTTAGCTACTAGCAAATGCAGCTGGCTAGTTTAGTTACTCAAGCACCCGGCTCAAACATAGGGATGCTATGTTAGCTAGCTGGCAATGACTATCCAACACAACACTGGAACTCTTCCAAGTCAAGGTAAGCTTTTGGTTTTATTAATTTATTGCCACCGGGGACCGCCGGTGTAACTGCTTACTGACTATACACTGTAACGTTACTGCATGATTGTAGCGGGTTTACTAACTCATTGGTTCTATTAGCTATTTTGACTAGGACGTTACTTTAGCTAATATGGGGACGATGTAGGCTGTGTGTAGCGGTTATGTCACGATCGTCGTATGAAGCAGACCAAGGCGCAGCGTGATATGCGTACATCTTTTAATGAGTACTTTATAACCATATCAAAACAACAAAACGATACGTGAAGTCCTAAGGTTAACAAACACAAACCTCTCCGGAACAAGATCCCACAAATGACAAGTGCACAACAGGCTGCCTAAGTATGGTTCCCAATCAGAGACAACAAGACACAGCTGCCTCCGATTGGGAACCACCCCGGCCAACACAGAAACACACGATCTAGAAAAGAACACATAGAAAACAAAACATAGACACTACACATATAAACTAACACCCTGGCTCAACATATAAGAGTCCCCAGAGCCAGGGCTTGACAGGTTATGACATGGTTTGGCTTGGAAAGGTTTTTTCCCTTGGTCACATACAGCTGATGTGTTGTTCATTGAAGTCCACAAACGTAGGGAAAAGGTGAGAGGGAATACAACGTGGCTGCTATGAAAGTGAACTGTGTTTATGCGTGACCGGGGTGTATTCAATCAGCCGATTCTGTTGAAAACGTTTCTTAAACGGAAGCAAACGAAACCGGGATAAAAATACCTGAATTTGTCCAATAGAAACTCTCATTTGCAACTGTTAGACTAATGATTACACCCTAGATAAGCTAGATGCAGGCAAGAGTGTGCAAGGCGGTATTGAAGGTGTCACTGTCTGTCCATGTGTCACTGTCTGTCATCTCAAATTTTTCTCTTGACCTGTGTGCACCTACGTTGGAAACTTTCATTCATAGGCTAGGTTGTAGCAACCTCATGATGGGTATAGGGAAAATTCAAGTATCATGTAGTAGCCTAAACCTATCTATGTTACATTGAGCTGGGTGAATGGAATATGAATCACAGTCTTGACTTTTTCCATATAATGACAAAGCGAAAACAGGCACATTTATTAAAAACAAAAAACTGAAATACCCTATTTACATACAGTGAGGGAAAAAAGTATTTGATCCCCTGCTGATTTTGTACGTTTGCCCACTGACAAAGAAATGATCAGTCTATAATTTTAATGGTAGGTTTATTTGAACAGTTAGAGACAGAATAACAACAAAAAAATCCAGAAAAACGCATGTCAAAAATGTTATAAATTGATTTGCATTATAATGAGGGAAATAAGTATTTGACCCCCTCTCAATCAGAAAGATGTCTGGCTCCCAGGTGTCTTTTATACAGGTAACGAGCTGAGATTAGGAGCACACTCTTAAAGGGAGTGCTCCTAATCTCAGTTTGTTACCTGTATAAAAGACACCTGTCCACAGAAGCAATCAATCAATCAGATTCCAAACTCTCCACCATGGCCAAGACCAAAGAGCTCTCCAAGGATGTCAGGGACAAGATTGTAGACCTACACAAGTCTGGAATGGGCTACAAGACCATCGCCAAGCAGCTTGGTGAGAAGGTGACAACAGTTGGTGCGATTATTCGCAAATGGAAGAAACACAAAAGACCTGTCAATATCCCTCGGCCTGGGGCTCCATGCAAGATCTCACCTCGTGGAGTTGCAATGATCATGAGAACGGTGAGGAATCAGCCCAGAACTACACGGGAGGATCTTGTCAATGATCTCAAGGCAGCTGGGACCATAGTCACCAAGAAAACAATTGGTAACACACTACGCCATGAAGGACTGAAATCCTGCAGCGCCCGCAAGGTCCCCCTGCTCAAGAAAGCACATATACAGGCCCGTCTGAAGTTTGCCAATGAACATCTGAATGATTCAGAGGAGAACTGGGTGAAAGTGTTGTGGTTAGATGAGACCAAAATTGAGCTTTTGGCATCAACTCAACTCGCCGTGTTTGGAGGAGGAGGAATGCTGCCTATGACCCCAAGAACACCATCCCCACCGTCAAACATGGAGGTGGAAACATTATGCTTTGGGGGTGTTTTTCTGCTAAGGGGACAGGGCAACTTCACTGCATCAAAGGGATGTTGGATGGGGCCATGTACCGTCAAATCATGGGTGAGAACCTCCTTCCCTCAGCCAGGGCATTGAAAATGGGTTGTGGGTGGGTATTCCAGCATGACAATGACCCAAAACACACGGCCTTGGCAACAAAGGAGTGGCTCAAGAAGAAGCACATTAAGGTCCTGGAGTGGCCTAGCCAGTCTCCAGTCCTTAATCCCATAGAAAATCTGTGGAGGGAGCTGAAGGTTCGAGTTGCCAAACGTCAGCCTCGAAACCTTAATGACTTTGAGAAGATCTGCAAAGAGGAGTGGGACAAAATCCCTCCTGAGATGTGTGCAAACCTGGTGGCCAACTACAAGAAACGTCTGACCTCCAACAAGGGTTTTGCCACCAAGTACTAAATCAAGTTTTGCAGAGGGGTCAAATACTTATTTCCCTCATTAAAATGCAAATCAATTTATAACATTTTTGACATGCGTTTTTCTGGATTTTTGTTGTTATTATTCTGTCTCTCTTTTTTTGTATACATCTGGCCCTTCATTGGACACTGTGTTAACAAACCTCCAAACGAGCTTCAATGCCATACAACACTCCTTCAGTAGCCTCCAACTGCTCTTAAACACTAGTAAAACTAAATGCATGCTTTTCAATCGAACGCTGCTGGCACCCGCCCACCCGACTAGAATCACCACTCTCGACGGGTCTGACCTAGAGTATGTGGACAACTACAAATACCTAGGTGTCTGGTTAGACTGTAAACTCAACTTCCAGACTCACATAAAGAATCTCCAATCCAAAGTTAAATCTAGAATCGGCTTCCTATTTCGCAACAAAGCCTCCTTCACTCATGCTGCCAAACATGCCCTCGTAAAACTGACTATCCTACCGATCCTTGACTTCGGCGATGTCATTTACAAAATAGCCTCCAACACTCTACTCAGCAAATTGGATGTAGTCTATCACAGTGCCATCCGTTTTGTCTCCAAAGCCCCATACACTACCCACCACTGTGACCTGTACGCTCTTGTTGGCTGGTCCTCACTACATGTTCGTCGTCAAACCCACTGGCTCCAGGCCATCTATAAATCACTGCTAGGCAAATCCCCGCCTTATCTTAGCTCATTGGTCACCATAGCAGCACCCACCCGTAGTCTGCGCTCCAGCAGGTATATCTCACTGGTCATTCCCAAAGCCAACACCTCCTTTGGCCGCCATTCCTTCCAGTTCTCTGCTGCCAATGACTGGAACGAATTGCAAAAATCTTTGAAGCTGGAGACTCTTATCTCCCTCAATAACTTTAAGCATCAGTTGTCAGAGCACCTTACCGATCACTGCACCTGTACACAGCCCATCTGAAATTAGCCCACCCAACTACCTCATCCCTATATTGTTATTTATTTTGCTCTTTTGCACCCCAGTATCTCTATTTGCACATAATCTCTTGCACATCTAGCATTCCAGTGTTAATACTATTGTAATTATTTTGCACTATAGCCTATTTATTGCCTTACCTCCATAACTTGCTACATTTGCACACACTGTATATATATTTTCTGTTGTATTTTTGACTTTATGTTTTTTACCCCATATGTAACTCTGTGTTGTTTTTATTGCACTGCTTTGCTTTATCTTGGCCAGGTCGCAGTTGTAAATGAGAACCTGTTCTCAACTGGCTTACCTGGTTAAATAAAGGTTAAATAAAATAAAATAAAAATCTCACTGTTCAAATAAACCTACCATTAAAATTATAGACTGATAATTTCTTTGTCAGTGGGCAAACGTACAAAATCAGCAGGGGATCAAATACTTTTTTCCCTCACTGTAGGTATTCAGACCATTTGCTATGAGACTCGAAATTGAGCTCAGGTGCATCCTGTTTCCATTGATCATCCTTGAGATGTTTCTACAACTTGATTGGAGTCCACCTGTGGTAAATTCAATTGATTGGATATGATTTGGAAAGGCACACACCTGTCTATATAAGGTCCCACAGTTTACAGTGCGTGTCAGAAGAAAAACCAAGCGATGAGGTCGAAGGAATTGTCCGTAGAGCTCCAAGACAGGATTGTGTCGAGGCACCGATCTGGGGAAGGGTACCAAAACATTTCTGCAGCATTGAATATCCCCAAGAACACAGTGGCCTCCGTCATTCTTAAATGGAAGAAGTTTGGAACCACTAAGACTCTTCCTAGAGCTGGCCGCCCAGCCAAACTGAGCAATCAGGGGAGAAGGGCCTTGGTCAGGGAGGTGACCAAGAACCCGATGGTCACTCTGACAGCGCTCCAGAGTTCCTCTGTGGAGATGGGAGAACCTTCCAGAAGGACAACCATCTCTGCAGCACTCCACAAATTAGGCCTTTATGGTAGAGTGGCCAGACGGAAGCCACTCCTCAGCAAAAGGCACATGACAACCCTCTTGGAGTTTGCCAAAAGGTACCTAAAGATTCTCAGACGACCATGAGAAACTAGATTCTCTGGTCTGATGAAACCAAGAATGAACTCTTTGGCCTGAATGCCAAGCGTCACGTCTGGAGGAAACCTGGCACCATCCCTACAGTGAAGAATCATGCTGTGGGAATGTTTTTCAGCGGCAGGGACTGGGTGACTAGTCAGGATGGAGGGAAAGATGAATGGAGCAAAGTACAGAGAGATCCTTGATGAAAAACTGCTCCAGAGCGATCAGGACCTCAGACTGGGGCGAAGGTCACCTTCCAACAGCACAACAACACTAAGCAAACAGCCAAGACAACGCAGGAGTCGCATCGGGACATGCACCTTAAAAAAAGGTAGGGGCGTGGATCAGAACACAAGTCAGCATCTGGTGTGACCACCATTTTCCTCATGCAGCGCAACACATCTCCTTTGCATAAAGTTGATCAGGCTGTTGATAGTGGCCTGTGGAATGTTGTCCCAATCCTCTTCAATGGCTGTGCGAAGTTTCTGGATATTGGCGGGAACTGGAATATGCTGTTGTACACGTCAATCCAGAGCATCCCAAACATGCTCAATGGGTGACATGTCTGGTGAGTATGCAGGCCATGGAAGAACTGGGACATTTTCAGCTTCCAGGAATTGTGTACAGATCCTTGCGACATGGGGCTGTGCATTATCATGCTGAAACATGAGGTTATGGCGGCAGATGAATGGCAATGGACCTCGTCACGGTGTCTCTGTGCATTCAAATTGCCATCGATAAAATGCAATCTTGTTCGTTGTCCGTAGCTTATGCCTGCCCATACCACAACCCCACCATCACCATGGGGCACTCTGTTCACAACGTTGACATTAGCAAATCGCTCGACCACACATCACCATACACGTGGTCTGCAGTTGTGAGGCTGGTTGGACGTATTGCCAAATTCTCTAAAACGATGTTGGAGGTGGCTTATGGTAGATAAATTAACATAAAATTACCTGGCAACAGCTTTGGTGGATATTCCTGCAGTCAGCATGCCAATTGCATGCTCCCTCAAAACTTGAGACATATGTAGCATTGTGTTGTGTGACAAAACTGCACATGTTTATTGTCCCCAGCACAAGGTGCACCTGTGTAATGATCATGCTGTTTAATCAGCTTTTTGATATGCCACAACTGTCAGGTGGATGTATTATCTTGGCAAAGGAGAAATAAGCTTTTTGTGTGTATGGAACATTTCTGGAATCTTTTATTTCCGCTCATGAAACATGGGACCAACACTTTACATGTTGAGTTAATATTTTTGTTCAGTATATACGCAATTCACATTGCTCCTATTGAATGGCGTACACTGAGAGATCTAAAAAGCATAAACTATTTCTAGTAGCCAGATACCATTCATTTATTCAGCAATTCATTGTGCTAATAAGACACTTGGCAGACGTGGTATTATCTCCATTGGCAATAGGAATGGCCATGTATACTAGATTTAGCTCTATACCAGGGTAGGCAACTTTAATGGGGGTGGGGGCCACAAAAAATCTAAAATGAGGCTCGCGGGTCTGCTTACCCACATTCATACCCATGCATTCAGTCAGAGCCGGCCCTAGCCTTTTGGGGGCCCTAAGTGAAATGTTTGTTGGGGACCCCCCCACCTTGCGAGTAAAACATTATTGACAGCGGAGAGTTTTAAAGCACATTTTCTGCAATTCTACTCAATTTTCCATGGGGCGGAGAGAAATGTGTGCAGTTTTGAATATATTATCTGAGTGAGCGTTACTAACAAAATCAATGGGTTGAGAAAAGCGAGAAAGCGCAATCGGATTGAATCCCGGCCTAGCATAGGACAACCCCCATCACAGAGCATCTAACACACACTAGCATAGGACAACCCCCATCACAAAGCATCTAACACACGCTAGCATAGGACAACCCCCATCACAAAGCATCTAACACACACTAGCATAGGACAACCCCCATCACAGAGCATCTAACACACTAGCATAGGACAACCCCCATCACAAAGCATCTAACACATGCTAGCATAGGACAACCCCCATCACAGAGCATCTAACACACACTAGCATAGGACAACCCCCATCACAAAGCATCTAACACACACTAGCATCCATCACAGAGCATCTAACACACACTAGCATAGGACAACCCCCATCACAAAGCATCTAACACACACTAGCATAGGACAACCCCCATCACAAAGCATCTAACACACACTAGCATAGGACAACCCCCACCACAGAGCATCTAACACACTAGCATAGGACAACCCCCATCACAGAGCATCTAACATAGACTAGCATAGGACAACCCCCATCACAGAGCATCTAACACACACTAGCATAGGACAACCCCCATCACAAAGCATCTAACACACGCTAGCATAGGACAACCCCCACCACAAAGCATCGAACACACACTAGCATAGGACAACCCCCATCACAGAGCATCTAACACACACTAGCATAGGACAACCCCCATCACAAAGCATCTAACACACACTAGCATAGGACAACCCCCATCACAGAGCATCTAACACACTAGCATAGGACAACCCCCATCACAGAGCATCTAACATAGACTAGCATAGGACAACCCCCATCACAGAGCATCTAACACACACTAGCATAGGACAACCCCCATCACAAAGCATCTAACACACGCTAGCATAGGACAACCCCCATCACAAAGCATCTAACACACACTAGCAAAGGACAACCCCCATCACAAAGCATCTAACACACGCTAGCATAGGACAACCCCCATCACAAAGCATCTAACACACACTAGCATAGGACAACCCCTATCACAAAGCATCTAACACACGCTAGCATAGGACAACCCCCATCACAAAGCATCTAACACACACTAGCATAGGACAACCCCCTCACAGAGCATCTAACACACTAGCATAGGACAACCCCCATCACAAAGCATCTAACACACACTAGCATAGGACAACCCCCATCACAAAGCATCTAACACACTAGCATAGGACAACCCCTATCACAAAGCATCTAACATACACTAGCATAGGACAACCCCCTCACAGAGCATATAACACACTAGCATAGGACAACCCCCATCACAAAGCATCTAACACACACTAGCATAGGACAACCCCATCACAAAGCATCTAACACACTTGCATAGGACAACCCCCATCACAAAGCATCTAACACGCTAGCATAGGACAACCCCCATCACAGAGCATCTAACACACACTAGCATAGGACAACCCCCATCACAGAGCATCTAACACACGCTAGCATAGGACAACCCCCATCACAAAGCATCTAACACACACTAGCATAGGACAACCCCCATCACAAAGCATCTAACACACGCTAGCATAGGACAACCCCCATCACAAAGCATCTAACACACACTAGCATAGGACAACCCTCATCACAAAGCATCTAACACACTAGCATAGGACAACCCCCATCACAGAGCATCTAACACACTAGCATAGGACAACCCCCAACACAGAGCATCTAACACACACTAGCATAGGACAACCCCCATCACAGAGCATCTAACACACACTAGCATAGGACAAATGGCAAGATCTCTAATACACACTAACACAAACTATTATAGACTTATAACAGACCTCTACCTGTCAATATGTGTCTTACTGAAGGGGTCTTTATCTGTTGACACTTACAGTATGTATGTATGTATGTATGTCCTGTCCTGGGGAGTAGCATTGATTTGTCGACAGTTTCTCTTCTGTTAGTATGTTTGTTTGTTTGTTTATTTACTTTGGCTGAACTTTAGTGAGAGTAAGGGAGTGTGACTAAGGATGTCTGGAAGGACGACACACTGCTGTCGTTACGTAGATGCCCAGTTTGTCTCACTGTGACACCGTAATAGGAGGAATGCACTCTAATTAGGCCGAACTGTCTCTCTCTGTGTCTGTGTTTCTGTGTGTGTCTGTGTCTGTGTTTCTGTGTGTGTCTGTGTCTGTGTTTCTGTGTGTGTCTGTGTCGTTCTCTTTCTGTGTTTCTGTCTCTTTCTCTCTTTTTTCTCCCCCCTCTTTCTCTCTCTCTCTGTATAGTATATACTGTACATACATTGAGTGTACAAAACATTAGGAACACCTTCCTAATATTGAGTTGCACCCCCTTTTGCCCTCAGAACAGACTCAATTCGTCAAGGTATGGACTCTACAAGGTGTCGAAAGTGTTCCACAGGGATGCTGGCCCATGTTGATTCCAATGCTTCCCACAGTTGGGCTCCCGAGTGGTGCAGTGGTCTAAGTCACTGCATCTCAGTGCTTGAGGTGTCTCTACAGACCCCCTGGTTCGATTCCAGGCTGTATCACCACCGGCCGTGATTGGGAGTCCCATAGGGCAGCGCACAATTGGCCCAGTGTCGTCCGGGTTTGGCCGGTGTAGGCCGTCATTGTAAATAAGAATTTGTTCTTAACTGACTTGCCTAGTTAAATAAATAAAAAGTTGGCTGGATATCCTTTGGGTGGTGGGCCATTCTTGATACACTCGAAATTGTTGAGCGTGAAAAATCCAGCAGCGTTGCAGTTCTTGACACACTTAAATCGGTGCGCCTGGCACCTACTACCATACCCCGTTCAAAGGCACTTAAATCTTTTGTCTTGCCCATTCAGCCTCTGAATGGCACACATACACAATCCATGTCTCAATTGTCTCAAGGCTTAAAAATCCTTCTTTAACCTGTCTCCTCCCCTTCATCTACACTGATTGAATTGGTTTTAACAAGTTACATCTGTAAGGGATCATATCCTTCACCTGGATTCACCTGGTTAATCTATGTCATGGAAAGAGCAGGTGTCCTAATGTTTTGTACACTCAGTGTATATCTATCTCTCTCTCTGAACAATGCACTGATATATTTCCATAGCCTGTTGAAGTGACTCACTGTGTGTGGTTAGATTTCCTTTTGAGATATTCACCTTAAAATGCTTTTGCTGAGAAATGTTTTATAAATATTTCAATATTGGTGCGAGTGTGTGTGTGTGTGTGTATGTGTGTGTGTGTGTGTGTGTCCGTGCTAGTGGGTGTGTGCGTGCGTGCCCATGAGAGAGAGTGTGTGTGTGCATTTGTGTGCGTGCGTGTGTCCGCGTGTCTGTGTGTACACACCAGTTTTAATAATGAGCCGTAAGACAGCAGTAAGCCGGTCTGGCCTTTCCGGAGTGCTTTAATAATGATGAAGCAGCCATTTTATTGATCTGTTGTTGGTCGCTAAATCACTTGCTGCCTTCCCAAAATAGAAACAAAGCTGTTTGGATTATGCAAAGCAGAGGGAGAGCATTCTTAATTACAAAATAATTAGACTTCAATTTCAACCCACTGCATCATAATTCCACTCCACCCCATCCCCACTCCTATCTGTCTGTTTTCTGCTCTAAGCTTATCTCTGTATCTCCCAACCTTGAGCGTTTGCAGAATGTTTATAGTGTTCGGAGAGTTTTTATGTAAAAAATGTATAGCATTCGTAGAGTGTTAATAGAATGTTTTTGAAGTGTTTCTCAGCTCTTCTCAGTGAAGTGTTGCTGTAGTAGTTTTGGCGCTAGTCGTTAGCTTAGTCATGCTGCCTGCCTCCTCACAGCCAGGTGCTCTCTCTCTCTCTCTCTCTCTCTCTCTCTCTCTCTCTCTCTCTCTCTCTCTCTCTCTCTCTCTCTCTCTCTGTCGGTCTGTCTATTTACATCTGTATCTCTCTTTCGCTCTGTCTCTCTTCTCTCTTTCTCTCATGTCTCTTCTCTCTTCTTTACAGTATGTCAGTCAATCTATGTATTTTTCCTTTAATCTCTCTTGACCTTACTCTTTATCTTTTTCTCTCTCTCTCTCTTCAATGGGGATAAAACTTGTCTCTTCAATGGGGATAACACTTGTCTCTTCAATGGGGATAAGACTTGTCTCTGTCAATGGGGATAACACTTGTCTCTGTCAATGGGGATAACACTTGTCTCTTCAACGGGGATAACACTTGTCTCTTCAATGGGGATAACACTTGTCTCTGTCAATGGGGATAACACTTGTCTCTTCAACGGGGATAACACCTGTCTCTTCAATGGGGATAACACTTATCTCTTCAATGGGGATAACACTTGTCTCGTCAACGGGGATAACACTTGTCTCTTCAACGGGGATAACACTTGTCTCTGTCAATGGGGATAACACTTGTCTCGTCAACGGGGATAACACTTGTCTCTTCAACGGGGATAACACATGTCTCTTCAATGGAGAGAACACTTGTCTCTTCAATGGGGATAAAACTTGTCTCTTCAATGGGGATAACACTTGTCAATGGGGATAACACTTGTCTTTTCAATGGGGATATTACTTGTCTCCTCAATGGGGATAACACTTGTTAACACTGTCAATGCTTTCCCATTTGAACCACCTTTTAACCACCTTTGTGCATTATGATTGTACAGGTATATAGGTATTTAGCCATGATCTGTAATGAATGCTTATACTGTACTGTAGCTATATAATGCATCATAAAGGAGAATTCATTTATAATGCATGCTACACAGGTGGTTGATAGGTGTTACCATGTTTCAGGGATGTACATGATGTAACCAAATGTAAACTCTGCCTTGCATCCCTCCTCTACTCTAACATCACAACAGCCATCTGCTGAACACAGCATAATCCAAACTAAGGTGTAATAGTCACATGTGAACACACCGTATGGCCATAGGATAAACCCTATACGTGTACAGTATGTGTGTGAGAGGTACAACTGTACCTGGTTCTGGTACAAATGGTGTCCCACTGTGATTAAGTGACCCTCTTCTTCCTGTCCCTCACTTCCTTCTTCCTGTGGTCTCCTAGGCGATCCACTCGGTTGCCTGGCACCATGAGGGCAAGCAGTTCATCTGTAGTCACTCAGACGGAACGCTCACCATATGGAACATCAAAGGCCAGGGCAAGCCATTTCAGACAATCACCCCACATGGTAAGCTTGAACACACACACACCTTTCACCCCAATTTCTTTTCATATGCAGCCTGTCTTTATAACGTTTCTCCAGTTTCCAACATTTCTCATTTCTCATCAGAATCAAAATCACATACATTTACACATACTAAGAATTTTACTTGGTGATATTGGGCTGCAAGTGATAGACAACATTTAGAGACAGAATACAGACAGAGGAATTTACACTAAGTAAACATACGTTATATACAAAATAGATCAAATAAAGTGAGCAAGGGTTTAATTTACTCCCAGTAAATTCCCTGACATGACTTTGTCCCCACACACACACACACACACACACACACACACACACACACACACACACACACACACACACACAGCAGAGAGGAATAGAAGAGAAAGGGAGTGAAAGAAAGCAAAATAACTTTGAACCTCATTCTTAAATTGCCATTTAATTGTTCTTGTGTACAGTATATTGGGGAAAGAATTCCATTGGAACTGTTTAGAATTAGTTGTTTTTCCCACTGCTGCATGCATAATCAGTTTAGTATTTAATTAACAATTATGAAAACGTGTGTGACAGGTTTATGTGAAATTAAAAAAGGCTTCCCTTTAAGCAATTTAATTAAGGCTAGGTAATTGTCAATTATTGCTTTAAATTATGATTACATTCTTCCTTTTTAGTGTATACTTATTTGACCAACCGTTAAGTTGACTGCCTTTGTGCACATAGCTATCATTTATTCACAAATCTATCTCTCCCTCTCTCTCCCTCTCTCTGATGGACAGGCCTGAATCACTGTCTGGCACACACACTGGCTGCTACTGCTGCATCAGGGACATAGTGGAAGAAAAGGGAGAGTAGAGGAGAGGAGAGGAGGGGAGGGGAGGGGGGGGGAGAGGAGGGGAGAGGAGAGGAGAGGAGAGGAGAGGAGAGGAGAGGAGAGGAGAGGAGAGGAGAGGAGAGGAGAGGAGAGGAGAGGAGAGGAGAGGAGAGGAGAGGAGAGGAGAGGAGAGGAGAGGGGAGGGGAGGGGAGGGGAGGGGAGAGAGGGAACGAAGTAGAGAGCAGGAGGGGAATGAAGAATGGAACTGACCAACTAAAGTGGCCTGTCCGTGTTCTATTTCAGGAAAGCAGCCCAAGGATGGAAAGAAGCCAGAGCCCTGCAAACCCATCCTCAAAGTGGAGTACAAGACCACTAGACTGGGGTAAGGATACGCACACACACACACACATCCCTACGATGCCTGGAGAGATGATGAATATGGTATCTCGATAGCCTTCCATATGGACTTGTGTCTCATGTGTCTGTTCATGTGTGTGTTTCGGTGTGTGTGTGTGGAATGTGTGTGTATGTCTGCATCTGTCTGTGTGTGGTATGTGTGTGTTATACAGAGACCCCTTCATGATCCTGTCTGGAGGTCTGTCGTATGACACGGTGGGTCGGCGGCCATGTCTGACGGTGATGCATGGGAAGAGTACAGCCGTGCTGGAGATGGACTATCCCATCGTAGACTTCCTCACGCTTTGTGAGACGCCATACTCTAACGGTCAGTCACCCTGTGTGTGTGGTTGTTTGTATGCTTGCTATATATCATTATCTACAAATATCCCAGTAAGCCTCAGAGTGTGTTTGAGTGGAATCAGTTTAATTAGCAACTACACTGACGGCTTTGTTGTTCTGTTTCCAGACGGTAATATGTTGTGTCCTAGCCCTTCTCAGCATTGACATTTGACCTTTCTGTTTTTGTGTGTATGTGTGTATGTGTGTGTGTGCGAGTAGTGTGATGAATATAAAATATCCCAGGGGAGGTTTATGCTCGTGATTCATTGTGGAGTACAATGAATGTTAGGTTTGTATTTTCTCCCTTGTTCACAATAGCTGTCTGACCTGATTATGTTATTAAATGAATGCCCTGCCCTTTGTGAGATGATGTCCCTTGGGAGAGGGCTTTCATTGATGATGATGATTTAGATGTTCTGTTCTCTATATCATTATGTACTGACAGAGGTGTTGATTTTGGTGTCTTGTTTTGTTTTTGTTTTGCTAAGATGTGTGTGTTTCAATGGGAACCCATTGAGTGGAGGTGGGAATAGACCTAATTCAATTGAATGGCGTTTTACATCTTGTGCCGAGATGTCTGGGTCGGAGAGGGGCTGGCTGGAGAACACACAGTGGAGTACCCTCTCCCCTTTACAGCTCAAATCTTACCTGCTTTATAGCCCCAGGTAGCCTCTGATGTACACTACTGGTCAAAAGTTTTAGAACACCTACTCATTCAAGGGTTTTTCTTAATTTTTTACTATTTTCTACATTGTAGATATATAGTGAAAACATAAAAACTATGAAATAACACATATGGAATCATGTAGTAACCAAAACAGTGTTAAACAAATCAAAATATATTTTATATTTGAGATTCTTCAAATAGCCACCCTTTGCCTTGATGACAGCTGTGCACACTCTTGGCATTCTCTCAACCAGCTTCATGAGGTAGTCACCTGGAATGCATTTCAATTAGCAGGTGTGCCTTCTTAAAAGTAAATTTTAGGAATTTCTTTCCTTCTTAATGTGTTTGAGCCAATCAGTTGTGTTGTGACAAGGAAGTGGGGGTATACAGAAGCTAGCCCTATTTGGTAAAAGATCAAGTCCATATTATGGCAAGAACAGCTCAAATAAGCAAACGACAGTCCATCATTAGTTTCAATACATTTTAAAGTTTCTTCAAGTGCAGTCACAAAAACCATCAAGCGCTATGATGAAACTGGCTCTCATGAGGACCGCCACAGGAATGGAAGACCCAGAGTTACCTCTGCTGCAGAGGATAGGTTCATTAGAGTTACCAGCCTCAGAAATTGCAGGCCAAATAAATGCTTCACAGACTTCCAGTAACAGACCTATCTCAACATCAACTGTTCAGAGGAGACTGTGTGTATCAGGCCTTCATGGTCGAATTGCTGCAAAGAAACCACTACTAAAGGACACCAATAATAAGAAGAGACTTGCTAGGGCCAAGAAACACGAGCAATGGACATTAGACCGGTGGAAATGTGTATTCAGCACTATGGCATGCTTCAAATTCAAATACTTCCAGCTTAATGCACCATCAGGAGTTTTCCATAAGAATACGTGGATGACTTCAGCGCTATCACTATCTGCTGGTTTTAATGTCTATGAGGCGGATGCGGTGGATTGAGACGCAGCCCATACAAAAAACTAGATATCTCTAGCTTGAACTGACAGATTTTTATGGGGATTTTTTTTATATTAATTTATTGTCAATCGACTCTTAATCGGTGTTATTACATTTACCGTTGTTTCAGGTCTGTAACAACGGTTAATGTAACACTTTGAAAAGTTGAAAATCAAAAATGGATTACATTTAGAAAAGTTATTACATTAACCGGTAGCCTAGCGGTTAAGAGCATTGGGCCGAGCTGACTAGGAGAAACATCTGTCAATGTGCCCTTGAGCAATTGCTAAATAACTCAAATGTAATGTGATAACTTATTTCATTAAACTGAAAAAAGTTATTACGTTAACAGTTCAACATTTTATTACATTAACTGGCTTTATTACATAAAACAATGTAAAAGTTATTATAAATAGAAAAGTTATAACATTAACAGGGTTATTACATTGACCGTTGTTACACACCCTCATAAACAATTATGTTTATCCTTAGGCAGTTTAATGTTGATAGGCATGTGTAAATGACCGTCATGCATCTTAACCACAGAAAATGTGGGGCTAAAGCCATGTGGATGTAGCTCATCCAAAAAGTGTGTGTGTGTAGCTTGAAGTGTGTGTGTCTTGTTTGATGTTGGTGTGGGGGCATGAGGAAACCGATTAGCAGACGATCGGGCGATGGTTACGTAATGGTGACCATGGCGACCAACCTTATGTTGGGATGCTTTGATTCCATCGCGTTATGGCGACCTAGGAGACCCTGGATTACGCAATACTGGGCTGATTACTGCACCACTGGTTCAACCTGCTGTTACTGTGCAAGATGGGGAGGAGGGGGATGATGTTGAACAGGACATCTGATCTTTTATTATGTAATCGAGGCTTTTTGAGAAAAGATCAGAGGCAGATCAATGAGACAGACGGACACACTGACAGACGGACACACTGACAGATGGACACACTGACAAACGGACACAGTGACAGACAGACACACTGACAGACGGACACACTGACAGCGATGGGCAAAGAGAATGGTAGACTGGCAGGGAGACAGACAAAGACAGACATAGGTAGGCAGCACAGACAGCCGGACAGCCGGACTGACAGACACATCCACAGACAACAAAGAATGAAAAACACTTAGAGAATTTCTGAGACATTCTAACAGACAAAAGGAGATTGTGAGAGAAGGCAAGAGGGAATTGGAGAGAGACAGAGCGGAGGGACATTGATTGTCAAGGTCGTGGCTGCACTGGTGTACAATGTGTTTCTTTGGGGACTTACAAGCTGTAGCTACACTGACTCGGAAGGGAGGACACTGAATACATGTTCCAGGCTTCCAGTCACTGTTCTCTCTGCAAACACACACACCACACGCACACACACTATCCTCTCTCTGGCTCAGACAATAACGGCTATTTACTCTCCCATTGCATCTCAGCCAGACGCTAACAAAATAACACTGCATTTTCTCCTACCACCTCCAACAACATACTGCTATTGTGCTGCAATATATGTGTAGGTATTTCAGGTCTGTTTGTATTCCTCCATATTCCTTCAGTTCAGCTCAGTTATTTTTCATCCAAAGCTTTATTGGGCAAAATAATGTTCCATAATCAAACATCCCACTGGGCAAAAACAGGTTGAATCAACGTTGTTTCCACATAATTTCAACCCCAAAAATCAATGTGATGACGTTGAATCAACGTGGAAAACTAATTGGATTGGCAAAAAGTCATCAGCATAAGGGCATTTCTTCTTTTTTTTCACCCAATTTTGTACCTACATTTCATTAAATTCATGTTAGTTGACAACTCAACCAAATGTAAATCAAAACTAGACGTTGAACTGACGTCTGTGCCCAGTGGGATGTTAACTAATCTTCAGTTTAATATTGAGATACGCTTTAAATATGTTACTATATATCCCTACTGTACCAAGCCTCAAGCTCATATATTTTGTCAACATCTTGAAGGCACTCATGTCCTTTGGGAATTGTAGATTTCAGAGAAGATCTGTAGAGAATATACCCTACATATTGTGTTGATGAATGACCTATATCTTACTTTTTGTTGTTTGTTTTCCATGCAGATTTTCAGGAACCTTATGCCGTAGTGGTCCTTCTAGAAAAGGATTTAGTAGTAATCGACCTTGCACAAAATGGGTACGTCTGAGTGCATGTTAATGTACTTAACATGCTGTATTAACATAAAAGATGTAGCTACTGTATTATTCGGACTTCCTGAATGTTCCTATTCATTTAAAATACAACAGTTATTACTAACTGACAGGTAGTATGTTATCCCTGTAGATTTAGCTTAGATTCTGTACTTTCATTCATTTCCATTCTGTTGCATGCTTCTCTTACAGTTTCAATGTCTCATGGCCTGGCATTATAGGGACTAAAACTGTGAGCTGTAACTGTATGTCCCCTTTCCCAGTTACCCCATTTTCGAGAACCCCTATCCACTGACCATCCACGAGTCTCCGGTTACCTGCTGTGAGTACTTTGCTGACTGCCCTGTGGACCTCATACCCGCACTTTACTCTGTTGGATCCAGACAGAAACGACAGGGCTACAGCAAAAAGGTAAAGACTTTTCTACAATACACCCTCTCAGCTACTGGGTCCTACGTAATGGTGGTACTGTGCTATGTGCTATAGCAAGGGTATTCAACTCTTACCCTACGAGGTCCGGAGCCTTCTGGTTTTCTGTTCTACCTGATAATTAATTACACCCACCTGGTGTCCCAGGTCTAAATCAGTCCCTGATTAGAGGAGAACAATGAAAAAATGCAGTGGAACTGGCTTCGAGGTCCAGAGTTGAGTTTAAGGGTGCTATACCATCATATCCCATCAATGTTTATGTTGAAGGTTATACAGTAAATAACATATCCTATTATGCTGTAGTCCAATCTCCACCCTGTTTTTTCTTTTTAAATCTAACAACTTATCCTTTCATTTATCCTACATTTTCTTTAATTCTGTCTTTATTCTACTCTCTATCCTGTGTCTCTCTGTTCTGCTCCTTTGTAAGTCATTGTATTCTTGTTATATTCCCCACGCTGTTGGAAATGGCACCATGTCCTGACCCTCTCCTCCCTCTCATCTCTCCATCCCTTTCTCTCCCTGCCTGCTTCTTTCTGCTGTTTGTCAAGTAAGGGGTAGCTGTGGGAAACGTTCTTACTGAAAGATCAATGTTGAGTCATACCACTGACCTTTGTATGTGCTACTGCGTTTAACACAACTTAAAAAACACATTTAAGCTCTCACATGCATACATTGACATACACACACAGTGGTAAAGGTTACCATGGTAAAGGTTCCCTCTATCTCTAAGACAAATTATGTCCAATCAGCCCACTGGCTAAGAGAAGGCATGTGTCTCTGTCCTCTTGCTTCCCTCCTGTCTCATTCCAATGGTGTCATTATGTTTGTAATATTTGATGCAATGTGTAGGCTAGATTGGATCTGATATTATCTTATCACTAAATTCCTTATACAGTACACATGTATCAATCTCAACGATTACCATTTCTTGTGTTGTCTTGTTTGTGTTGTCCTGTTTGGTGTATTGTGTTGTCTAGGAGTGGCCCATCAGTGGTGGTAACTGGGGCCTCGGCACACAGAGCTACCCTGAGATCATTATCACTGGGTAGGAGACCAACTCTATTTAACCATATTGCTTTCCTCTATCCTTCCTTTATCCTGCCTAGCAGTCATGAGAGGAAACAACTCAGAGACAGGCAGAAGAAGCCTTTTATAATACTTGAACTTAGCAAAGTGACATTGAAGCATGGCTTGGCAGAAGGGGTCTCTTTACATTCCTCCCCCTCTCTCTCTCTCTCTCTCTCTCTCTCTCTCTCTCTCTCTCTCTCTCTCTCTCTCGTCACCTCCAGACATCCCTGTGTTAGTATTCTCCCCACGTCTCTCTCTCTCTCTCTCTCTCCCGCTCTCTGTTCAGCTGAAAAAAAAGAAGGAAAAAAAGAGAGAGATTGGAGGAAAGTAAGCAGTTTCTCCAGTGACACCAAGTGGAGATTATACAGGGCAATCCCAGAATGCATTGCACCATTGAGACACAGGTTTATGGTGTGTCTCCTCTCATGTGGATGTATTCTTCTGTAGAGCTGAATCTAGACAATCATCACAGGTAGAGCCAAGCTGAATCA
>NW_028161165.1:0-2500 GCF_964263955.1 Coregonus lavaretus
CTCCCACCTCCACCTCTCTTTCCACTTTCCCACCTCCACAGACATGGGAGGGTACACAGGGTATTGGCGCATATGTCAATACATTGCATTCAAGGCAAAAAGGTTGGTGATAGAGCTGCAATTGATAAATTGGTGAAAGACAGACAGACAGACAGACAGACATATCCACTGACAGACAGACAGACAGACAGACAGACAGACAGACAGACAGACAGACAGACAGACAGACAGACAGACAGACAGACAGACAGACAGACAGACAGACAGACAGACAGACAGACAGACAGACAGACAGACAGACAGAGAGAGAGAGAGAGAGAGAGAGAGAGAGAGAGAACCCAAAAAGTCCTGTGGTGTTGATGGTATCCTCAATGAAATGATAAAATATACAGACCACAAATTTCAATTAGCTATACTTAAACTCTTTAACATCATCCTTAGCTCTGGCATCTTCCCCAACATCTGGAACCAAGGACTGATCACCCCAATCCACAAAAGTGGAGACAAATTTGACCCCAATAACTACCGTGGGATATGCGTCAACAGCAACCTTGGGAAAATCCTCTGCATTATCATTAACAGCAGACTAGTTCATTTCCTCAGTGAAAACAATGTACTGAGCAAATGTCAAATTGGCTTTTTACCAAATTACCGTACGACAGACCACGTATTCACCCTGCACACCCTAATTGACAAACAAACAAAACAAAACAAAGGCAAAGTCTTCTCATGCTTTGTTGATTTCAAAAAAGCTTTTGACTCAATTTGGCATGAGGGTCTGCTATACAAATTGATGGAAAGTGGGGTTGGGGGAAAAACATACGACATTATAAAATCCATGTACACAAACAACAAGTGTGCGGTTAAAATTGGCAAAAAACACACACATTTCTTTCCACAGGGCCGTGGGGTGAGACAGGGATGCAGTTTAAGCCCCACCCTCTTCAACATATATATCAACGAATTGGCGAGGGCACTAGAACAGTCTGCAGCACCCGGCCTCACCCTACTAGAATCTGAAGTCAAATGTCTTCTGTTTGCTGACGATCTGGTGCTTCTGTCACCAACAAAGGAGGGCCTACAGCAGCACCTAGATCTTCTGCACAGATTCTGTCAGACCTGGGCCCTGACAGTAAATCTCAGTAAGACAAAAATAATGGTGTTCCAAAAGAGGTCCAGTTGCCAGGACCACAAATACAAATTCCATCTAGACACCGTTGCCCTAGAGCACACAAAAAACTATACATACCTCGGCCTAAACATCAGCGCCACAGGTAACTTCCACAAAGCTGTGAACGATCTGAGAGACAAGGCAAGAAGGGCCTTCTATGCCATCAAAAGGAACATAAAATTTGACATACCAATTAGGATCTGGCTAAAAATACTTGAATCAGTTATAGAACCCATTGCCCTTTATGGTTCTGAGGTCTGGGGTCCGCTCACCAACCAAGAATTCACAAAATGGGACAAACACCAAATTGAGACTCTGCATGCAGAATTCTGCAAAAACATCCTCCGTGTACAACGTAAAACACCAAATAATGCATGCAGAGCAGAATTAGGCCAATACCCGCTAATTATCAAAATCCAGAAAAGAGCCGTTAAATTCTATAACCACTTAAAAGGAAGCGATTCCCAAACCTTCCATAACAAAGCCATCACCTACAGAGAGATGAACTTGGAGAAGAGTCCCCTAAGTAAGCTTGTCCTGGGGGCTCTGTTCACAAACACAAACAGACCCCACACAGCCCAGGACAACAACAACAACAACACAACTAGACCCAACCAAATCATGAGAAAACAAAAGAGAATTACTTGACACATTGGAAAGAACAAACAAAAAAACAGAGCAAACTAGTATGCTATTTGGCCCTAAACAGAGAGTACACAGTGGCAGAATACTTGACCACTGTGACTGACCCAAACTTAAGGAAAGCTTTGACTAATGTACAGACTCAGTGAGCATAGCCTTGCTATTGAGAAAGGCCGCCGTAGGCAGACCTGGCTCTCAAGAGAAGACAGGCTATGTGCACACTGCCCACAAAATGAGGTGGAAACTGAGCTGCACTTCCTAACCTCCTGCCAAATGTATGACCATATTAGAGACACATATTTCCCTCAGATTACAGCGATCCACAAAGAATTCGAAAACAAATCCAATTTTGATAAACTCCTTATCTACTGGGTGAAAAACCACAGTGTGCCATCACAGCTGCAAGATTTGTGACCTGTTGCCACAAGAAAAGGGCAACCAGTGAAGAACAAACACCATTGTAAATACAACCCATATTTATGTTCATTTATTTTCCATTTGTACTTTAACTATTTGCACATTGTTACAACACTGTATATATACATAATATGACATTTGAAATGTCTTTATTCTTTGGAACTTCTGAGTGTAATGTTTACTGTTAATATTTATTGGTTTATTTCACTTTGTTTACTATCTACTTCACTTGCTTTGGCAATGTTAACATACGTTTCCCATGCCAATAAA